>NC_050174.1:42042876-42335376 GCF_008315115.2 Sander lucioperca
CGCCGCCGGGATTTTCATGATGCAGGGGTTAACACCAGGCAGGCTATGGAGCATGTTAAGGACTCAAAGTCTGGTAAGTCATTTGAAATGAGCGTACACTAACACATGCAAATGTACATATAATTGGTGGAGAGGGATTATAAAATACTCCTGAAAATTGTTTGTACTTCCTCAGGAACATCTGGTGCTGCCATTCAGTTGACAGCAAACTTCTTTCGCATCGTGTCCCGCCCTCAGTGGGTGCTGTATCAGTACCATGTGGACTTCAAACCACCAATGGAGGCTCGTCGCCTGAGATCTGCCCTCCTCTTTCACCATGAGGAAGTACTTGGCTCAGCGCGGAGCTTTGATGGAGCGCTGCTTTTTTTGCCTAACAGATTGCACAACAAGGTAATCTGACACTTCCAATGCTAAACATTTGTTATATGACAAAACTGTTTTTAGCAGCTGTTAATAAATTATTTAGGTGAGAAAAAAATATTGTGCCTAATCACGCTGTTGGATTGTTAGCTATGTTTTGTAATCGAGTCCACAAGTCCCCAGAATCGCTTGGACCCTACTAGACCAGAGTGTACTCTGACCAATTAACCGCGATTGCCATCATTAGGGCCCCATGCTGTCACTTGTAAAGCTAATATCATTGCTCTAGAATGAGATCCTGTAAACCTTTCAAATCTTAACATTGTGACAGATTGTCAGGCTGAGACCGTAAGCATAAGCAAAAAGCTTTTTACAATTTGTCTAAGATTGGATTATTTTGCTCAGCCTTTGCAAAAATATTAATTGTAATTTAATAGGGCTGGACGATTTTGTCTAAAATCATAATCCCGATTAATCGAACAAGTTGCCTCGATTACGATTATTGAACAATTATTTTACATTTTTTTTCTTATACTGTAAATATGTTCACAGTTATTTTTTCTAATGAAAGAGTGCATAATCCTATCTTTGTGATTCTAAAATAAGGAAACAACGCACAGATAGCTATTAATGCTTATTTATTAAATATTTCAAACAACTGAACTGAAATCTACAACAGATTTTACAATGAAATTAAAATGTCTTATAAAGTAATTTAAGTTTTAATGTAAAAAAAAAGTTTCCTAAAAATGTAGAAAATAAATAATAAATGTCCATAAGATTAACGGGAACCTGTGGTTAACTGTCTTTTCGGAGTTGAACTCCACAAGCGTGTCCTGCGGCTCGCCGGCCATCTCACACACACACACACACACACACACACACACACACACGTCCACAGCGCAGCAGGCAGAGACGGGGTCTGTTCTGAGTATAATAAAGCCCCGTCTGTGTTGAGCAAAACACGGACGTGCATTTAATATAGGAAAAGTGCACAAGTATTAGCATCATTTGTTGTTGTATGCGGTCTAGTGACGATGCTATAAAGACCGTTGCCGTGCTTGTGTCGCTCCCTTACCCCTCCTACCAGTCCCTATGGCCACTTGGCCAGTTTGAATGCAAACGGGAAAAAAGATTTTGGAGGAGAGTAGTTCTTAGAACTGCTTAGAAGTGTACTTTTCCTCTAAAAAGTACAAGTACTATCCGATCGGAAAGCACCTATGGTCGCAGACTGGACGGGGCGGGGTCACGTGACTACACACGCGGCGGCCGTAATATGTTTTAAGGGGAAAGTACATTAACACACAGTGGGCTGCCGCGGAAATATTAATAGGATTAAAAGACCGAAATAACCGACTTGGTAAAATTACGTCGGTTATAGGCTCTGAATTTCGGTTACGATTATTTTTCGATTAATAATCCAGCCCTATAATTTAATTTGAAGGTTCTATGGTAACTTTATTTGGATGGAAGGTTTGATTGGTAAATGATTATAAAATGTTCCCTCCAGACAAACGTTGGTTTACTTCCTTGTGCTGCAATGTCTAACCTTGTGTTTAGGAAACTGTGCTCCACAGCGAGACGAGGAACGGAGAGAAGGTTCAGATAACTGTCACCCTGACAAATGAACTGCCACCTACATCTCCAGTGTGCATTCAGTTTTACAACATCATATTCAGAAGGTAAATCTTCCAGTTTCTAGGTCTTTTATAAAACACAGTTAGAACTGAAATATGTAATGCATCAGCCAAGTTAAATGAAACATCCTCCAATAATTGACTTTGCCTGTGATTGGTGTACTTGTAGTTATTAGTGTTGCATTTTTAATATTGGAAGCAAAATCATTACATCTGATTACAATAGCTTAGATACCAATACAATTCACCGCATCATTTTGGATCATCTGATTAATGGTGTTATTTAATTTCTTCAGGATCTTGAGAATTCTCGACATGCAGCAGATAGGACGCAACTACTATAACCCCAAAGATCCACTGAACATCCCACAGCACAGGTATTTTCATTTGCCTCACAATAGTGTATATTTTTCAAAATAAGCTTTTGCCTCTTAATTAAAACTAATGGCAGGGATATACATCAGCACAAGTAAACGCAGCATTTTAAATGACATTACATTGTTCTCACTTCATTACACCAACCTTTTAAATACACTGCATTAGTTATTCACATCCCAGTATGAACACAGTAGAGTCACTCTTTTTCAACTTGGCCTTAATAAAAGTTGTTTTCTAGCGGAGGCTCAATAATTACAGGCTGGCTGCTCTGTTATAATCGTAGTGTGTCTGTTAGAATGCAATACCCCCAAGACTTGTAAATAATGTGAAAAGAAAATCCTGAGACAGTTGATTAATCCACTGCACTTTTAAGCAATACAAACATTGTATATGATTCTGAAAGATAAAACATTACAAGGTAGCCATGCATATTGACTCACTAATAATAAATGCATTAGCATTCAATAGCCGCAGATATCCAAAAATCCACAGCTTGGCACAAACTAACATGAAACTAACAGTAGTCTAGAGTTCACTAGAAACTTAAGTCTGGGTAAAGCAAAATCAGTGATTTCTTGTCTAAAGTTACATGTTAAATACATGTTAGAAAATACTACTGAATTGTCACTAACTTGGAAAAAAACAAAGATTGGGGGGAAAAAAATAAAAAATACTTTGAAAAGACCATAAACTGTTGTACTGAATTGTGGAGTTAAGACCATTAAACTGTTTTTCACCATTTCTGTGTCCAGGATTTTTTGGGCGGCTCCCTCCTGGAGCGAATGGCATCAGTGTCGTTTTGTTCACCTTGTGTTAACGGCCTGAGTTCGCTACGTTCCACAAGCTCTCTTAGCTAGGGTTGGGTATTGTTTGGGTTTTTTCCGATACCGGTGCCTAAACCGATACTTTAAAAAAAAAAAAAAAAAAAAGAAGAAGAAGAGTCAGCGACATTAAATAAGTAGCTTGTTTATTGCTAGGACTATATGGTCAAAATTAAATGATTTATTAATAATGTAATAACAATTTATTTCACCAGTAAATTGCTGTTAAACGACAAAAACAACCGCCAGTTTGGCAGCGCAGGTTTGCTACCCTCATTTTAGAAGTAGAAAATACGATTATCTGTAAGGTTTTTATTTTGAAGAGTTATCGTGGTGGTCCAGGCTAAAAGCAAGTTCAGTTAATGGACAATCTTCAATGCTGGAAACTAAAAAGATCCTGTCTCTACTAGGCTGACCATCTGGCCCGGCTACACCACAACCATTTTGCGGTACGAGTCATCCATTATGCTGTGTACTGACGTAAGCCACAAGGTGTTGCGTAGTGAGACGGTCCTTGACTTTATGGCCAACCTGAGGCAAAAGTGTGGAAATCAACGCTTCCCTGAGATCTGCACCAAGGAGCTTGTTGGACTCATAGTCCTCACCAAGTAGGATCAACATTACACACACACACACACACACACGCACACATTCTTGGATTAATATGCAGAAGTCTTGCAACTTTATAATACAAGCCCAGAAGTGTTTATCAACTATTATTCATCCTCTTACTTCCTCATTTTTTTTAGGTACAACAACAAGACCTACAGGATTGATGATATTGCTTGGGATCACACTCCCAACAACACATTCACGAGGGGAGACAAAGACATTTCCTTTAAGAACTACTACAAGACTGTAGGTGTCATGCACTCAACAGTATTGGTTTTACTAAAACGATAATGGATATCAACTTTCCTGCTTCTACCAATGCACACTGACAGACACACAAATATAGTGAATGTTGCATTGACTCATATTGGCACGTACTCAGTTTGAAGTACAGCATATGGAAGATTTTTGTAGGCTAAATATAGTCAGTAATGCATCTTAATAGTAGCCTTTTTCTCTTTTCTTTTTTCCTATTTTCTGTTTTAAGCAATATAACCTGGACATCACTGATGGGAACCAGGTGCTGCTGGTCAGCCATGTGAAGAAGGCGATGGGTCCTTCTGGAGGTCCTCCTCCTGGCCCTGCCATGCTAATCCCAGAGCTGTGCTACCTTACAGGTTACCATCTAATTTCCCTGTGACTTGCAACATATTGTATTAGGCATGTGTTGGTTCACCTATAGCAATGGTATCGTTTATATTTATAAGGAGGGCATAAGTACTGAAGTGGAAGAATAATGATGGAATAGTTTTCTGATCATAAGACTACAACATAAAAGTGTAGACAGACTCTGAAGTTCTTACCGTGGATTTCCACAGGATGCAGAACGTCTGCGGACCGGCTCCGCTGTGGAACGGCTGCGTGCTCCGCCGTCCGTCAATATCCACCAGGTCCGGATTTGTTGCGTAACGGCTGCGGCCAGCCGACCACGAGATCTTGCGAATTCACGTATGTTCGCGTGATATAACAGGATGTAGTTTCTATAAACAGAACCACAAAACCAACAACAGTTTGTTTCCATCCAGAGGAGTAGAGGGAAAACAACTCTGTGCTGTGTTTCCAAGGTGTAGTGCAGGGAAATATGACCTGCCGTGAGCACAGTGTATTTTATTTTGAAAAGTAACCGGATGTTTTATTTTGTTTCTGTGCTCAACTTTCTGTCCCGCACAATCTGAATTGTGCTGAATTGCTGCGGAGCTCTCCGTCGTCCGTTAAAAATAGAAGCTCTGCATATCTGCTCCGGAGGGCTGCGGACTGACGGAACTGGGACGGAGTAGGGACGCAGACGTTCTGCAGTCAGTGGAAATACACACATTGACTTTAATGGAAACCTAATGACTCCGTCGACGTTCTGGAGACGTTCCGCATCCAGTGGAAATTGCCGGTTATGTGGGTTTTGGCGACAGCAGTTTGTGTCAATATTAATTTTTTTTAAATTCTTTGACAGGCTTGACTGACAAGATGCGAGCTGACTACAACATCATGAAGGACTTGAACACCCACACCAAGTTAGAACCAGAGCAGAGGGAGGTTCGCCTCAACAGATTTGTTTCTAATATACACACGTAGGTGATAATCTGGTGTTTTATCTTTGTACTTGTGCCCAAATGTTTGATTGTCAGAAATACTGCAAGCATCCATGTACCTTAACTAAGATCTGCACAAACTAGACAAACATTGTAGCAGTTCATCACCAGCCTGCTGACCAGGTCTAATCAACACATGGTAGTGTAGATGTGATTTTAAGGCATTGGAAATTCTAATTATTCCTTATTAGCTCCTGCTTGACAGAGAAGCTGTAAACGTCACAGCTACAAATTGTGAAAAGTTAACATTGAACCTGTCACAACCATGGATATATAATCAAACCTAGATACAGTGTTTTAAGAGTTGCTCAGTGGTGCATGAGGCCAGAGAAGTTGAACTTCTGTGTATAAAATTACCCATATGACTGGCGTTGCTTCCGCACTATGGGGCCCATAGCGCAGGCATGCTAGAGAGCGTTGCCGGCGGAGCCGACTACTTCCGGTTTAGCACTCCGAACTGAATTGGGATAAAATAATGTATTCGTTCTAGACTTTTCAAATTTTATCGGACCAGATGGATCAAATTCTGATACTGAAACGAGTCATTTTGTGGCATTTGTAACGCTTGAAAAAATGTATCCACTGATTTACAGATGACCTTTTTTTGCTACGGAAAGTCTTTTGTGCCCTGTGGCATCACATGAGGATACAGAAGTTGTAATTCTACTGTTTGGTCGCTATGTGGAATTGGCTTCAGAGCCCGGCGCACTTCCTGGGGTCCTGGTCACAACTACCTTCTCTGTCTGTTTAGACACTGTCATATATCTAAATATGTATCTTCCCCTAGAAGTTGTCCTCATCTCAGCAGCTTGTGTAATTGGTCTGTTCATGTGCACAGAAGTTAAAATACCAAGTTTTTCTGTCAAGATCTTCAGGCATTAAAATCCCAGGCTTTGGTTTAAATCCTAAACATTATTTCATAGGAATACTGATGCACAGGCGGAGTTGGATAAGTGGGGACTCAACTTTGATAAGCAGCTCCTGCATCTGACTGGCAGAGTCCTCCCAGCGGAGAGGATTTTCCAGGGACCAAAATCGGTAGAACATTCTTGGTTATATTTGTTTTTAATTAAATTGATTTATGATTTAATTGAAAGATTAACATAATTTGTCACCCAGTATGACTACAACCCCAGGGCAGCTGACTGGTCCAAAGAGATGCGTGGGATGCCTCTGATCAGCTCTCCTCCGCTGGAAAACTGGCTCATGCTATACACCCGTCGTAACGGCAACGAAGCCCAGTCCCTCCTGCAGACCCTCAACAGAGTCTCGGGTCCACTTGGTTTCCGCATGCAGAGAGCTGTTATGTGAGTATAAGAACAATGTAACAAAAAACTGTTTCTAACTGGGGCCTGAAAAAGTAAAATGATTTATGATGCTTAGACGGGTACCTGAAATCCTTGAATTTCAAGGTTTTTTGTATTGTATATGTATTTGAGTGTAAAATACATTTAAATGCACTGAGTTGCCAGTTTATCTAATACACTCAGCTAAAACAAATGCAGTCTCATACATAAAGGTAATGTTTAGTTATTGAAACTTCCAACTTTAGGATACTTTTGGATGCTTCAGTTTGTTGAATTGTATTTTAATATAGCCATAGAAGTGTTTATTTATTCTACCCTCATTGATATAAATGGGCTGAACAACAATAGAAACACATTCTAACCTTCATGAGGGTAGGATTCATTGCAGGACTGTATTAGACTGGATTAGTTTAAGCTAGGCGTAGGTAACTAACTGGCAACCTTAGTCAGTTTATTGTTACTTAACTAAGCAATTATGGTTGTTTTTTCTGTCAAATTGCCCAGCCCTGATTGGGTGGTTGTCATTTAATTATTGCAAGCTGTCCTTTTATTCAGGATCGAGTATGAGGATCATCAGGAGTCTCTTGTCAGAGCCCTGCAGCAAAATGTTGGACCCCACACACAGATGGTTAGTGACTCAATGAATCTATGTAAAGTGTATTATATAATGTAAATATTTTCTGTAATTGGCATTCCATAATATTTATAATATATAATGCAGAGATTAGAGCTGCCAATCTTTCTCTATGCCATTCCAATTTTATATATAAACTTAGCACAAAAAGTAAGGAAATTTGTGTTTGGTAGATTATTTCTCTGTGGTAACAATGTTTTTTGGCAATAAATCTTATACTGTTGGAAAGCCTGTTTAGTTCCCTTTCAAATGGTACCCCATTTGTAAGGAACATGCATGCAGTATGTGGGTTGCGCCCATGAAAAATTTGCCAAATCTTCTCTGCCAATGCCAAACCGCTTATTCTGCCATTGACTCGTTGGGTGTTTGGTGGATTGGATGATTGAAGTTTGAAGAAACAAGACATATTGGCATTTTAACAATTTATTCATTTCGCAAACAGGAGCCTCAGTAGCGTGTGGAAGAACCATACACAGCCACAACAGCCTGGCACCCCCTCCTCATGCTGGTCACACACTGCTGTGTGACCAGGCTACGGCATTGATAACTAAGCTTAACGGTGCTGAGACTACTATTTTAGTGATTTATAAGCAACCGGTTTCTTGCAGATTGTCACATTACTGAGAATACAGATATTAAAAGGTAATATATGAAGTCGAAGCTCTCTGGCACCTGTAGGGCAACTAACAAACTTTAGCTGTCTACATGAAGCTCCCAGCTAAGCTCCTGTAACTCAGTCTGCAGTCCTTCCGATTTCCAGCCGCAGCCGGTCACTCCCCCTGTACTAACGTTACTCGCTAGGTAACGGTAGCTCCGTGATCCTAAGACCTCACAATGCCTTGTTTTTCACTCCTAACTTATTGTTCATCAGACGTGACGGGACAAAAGCATTTCGTTTTCACATGCGGGTAGACAAAGGCAAGAAGAGGGAGATTAGCTAATGTTAGCCAACATATTTATAAATCACATTTGAATAATTTCAGCATTCAAATAGTTTTGTTTTTTTACTATTCAAATTGTATTCGATTTCGGAATTTGTTCGAACAGCCCTAGTAGAGATAATACATAAAATGTAGAGTGAGTGTATATATGTAGAATGACACTGAGAATATATGGAATGACGTTTGTCATTTGCAAGGGCAAAGATTGTAGATACAGGCTTTTGTGGGGGGCACTTGTGAGGTGTGTATATTTCTGTATTAACGTTGACCCCTAACCTGTGAGGTTTACTGCATTCAGTCTTCCACAATGAAACCGTGAAAACATTTCTTCGTAAGTAGAATACTATTGAATGTGGCTACAAGTATTATTTTGACCTGTACATGCAATTACCAGGGTGTTAATAATCTCTCATTCAATATTAAGTTTCATTCGATATATTCAAACTTAATTCAGTATATTCGACTATATATTTTCCGACTATCATTGAATAATTTTATACTTCCGTTTTTTTTTTCAAACTTTATATATTATGGATGAACTTTAATGCTTTTGAGACAGATGTGTCATGTCAACAAAGCAGTGCGAGACCTTCCAGTCGTTTCTGTCAGGTGGTGGTGGTCCTCCCCAGCAACAGGAAGGACAAGTACGATAGTGTCAAGAAGTACCTCTGTGTGGACTGCCCCGTTCCCAGCCAGTGTGTGGTTTCCCGTACCATCAGCAAACCTCAGACACTCATGACTGTGGCTACCAAGATTGCTCTGCAGATGGCTTGTAAGATGGGAGGAGAGCTCTGGAGTGTGGAAATCCCTGTAAGTGGCGTGCACACTAATTAGTTTTGACATTAAAGAAATAAAAAATTAAAGGACAAATCCGGCGCAAAACAAACCTAGGGGTTAATTAACAGATGTGTACCCACTAGATCGCTCTCTGGGTCATGTCTTCATGCTAATCGAAATGTGTTTGTAAAAAAAAGTTTAGAAAGATAGCAGCTCCCAAGACGGCGGCCGCCTGTATACGAGAACGCGACTGTCTTTATAATCTATCTTTTTAATAAAATGTCTGTACACTTACAATGTTCTCAATGCTTCTGTAAACATTTAGGGACCCTCATTATGCTACCGTTGAAGTGTGGTGATATTTTGAGCCTTTTTAGTGGTTGTAGAAATATATTGTGTTAAGAATAGAATGTCTTGAACGCCTGGGAATGGCCTCGCTCTCTCCTCTTGTCTGGCATGTGTAAGATAAGACAGTTGCAGAAGGAGCAAATTACTCCTGATAAACATTTGGGACATAATGCACCCAGTATATCTAATAGTGACAGCCAGTCTTGAGGCCAGGAGAAGAGTGATTCCAGGCCGCATATTTCGCTATCTTCACAGGGGACAGAACGTCTGAGCTATGACCAACTGATTAGCGCACAGACACCGTAGCGAAAGGAGGAACCTGGAGAGAATAAAGAGAGGGCAGAGAATAGGACGGGACCAGATTCCCGGACAGACTGTTGGCATTAGGACGAGAAAGAACGTCTTAAAGGGGGTCTGGTCCTTATGCATGGGTACCTGTTTGTCATGATGCATAAGTTGTATTCTGTTTGCAATATCATTTACTAAAGCTTTTTTAAATTTAACTGAGCCAATCCTGAGTATTACTTTCTGGTCTACCAGTCAACGAACACAGAGGTAGCTTGAGAAGTGACCAAGTGGAGTCAGAAAACACTGGCCTTTTGAGCCTGAGCATCGGTCATATTTATTCCTGCATGGTATGAATAGCGATTTTGTTTTTACTTTCCCTGTGCCCCGAATACTAGTGTTGTAAGCTAATCAGCGGTCCGCGCTAGCTTGTTTCAAGCTACAAACCCATTCGATTAGCATGAAAACATGTCCCAGAGAGTGATCGAGTGGGTATGCATCTGTTATTAACCCCTAGGTTAATAACCTTTTTTTTTTTTTTAAGGTGTATTTTGGAGAAACAAAAGTAGTTCTTAAGTGGATTAAACTGAGAGAATGAAACTGGTAGTGTAATGTTCCATTATTCTAATGGTGTCACATTAAAACAGACACTAAACAGGATTTCCCAAGTGGATGAATCCATTTTGGGGTCTGTTTGCAATCTTCACTCCATCTTGTTTTGGGGGCTTTATGTTTGCTTATGTCCCATATTTGAGATGTACAAATGTGACATTTGCTTACTTATAGCTGTACCCATATGTTGCTCATTTAGGTTTCTCCACAGGTCTAAGTTAGTTAAGTGTCCGTCTCACCATCTTTAGCCTTGGACACGGACTATTCATTAGTTTGAGTTTTTGAGTCTGTTCAACGTGAACGTGTTTAACGAGTGAGAAGTAATGAGAAATGCTGGTTTGGAAAGAGCTGGAACACTGTACTGATAATTTGTCCCACTTCTATGTGCAGCTCAAACAACTGATGATTGTGGGCATTGACTGCTACCATGACACCCTTGCTGGGAAAAGGTCCATTGGAGCTCTAGTGGCCAGCCTCAACCAAGGAATGAGCAGGTTAGTTTGACAGTTTCTTCTCAGACTGTACTGTCTACAGTCTGAATTAGGTTGTGCTTGACATCTGCACAGGTTTGCTTACCAATTTTTAAGGGACCTCCCTGTCTTTTGTGCCATAGTACAACCATAAGTTGCATGACATTTCTAAATTCTTTGTCAAGGTGGTTCTCAAAGTGCGTTCTGCAGCACAAAGGCCAGGAAATTATGGACGGACTGAAGATGGCCTTGAGTGGTAATTTGCCTTCAATAGTTCTACAAATGTCTTTTATTGTAATATGTATATGTTAATTCGCTATCAACAATCTTGGCGTAACAGTCATCACTTTGTATTTGTTTTCCAGCTGCACTGAAGGCCTATCTGAAGTTCAACAACTGCCTGCCTTCGCGCATCATTGTGTACCGAGATGGAGTGGGAGACGGCCAGCTGCACAGCGTGGTCAGCTATGAGGTTTCACAGATCATGGACTCCATCAAGTCCATGGGCCACGACTATGTGTGAGTTTTTCATGTCCAAAGTTGTAGGGGGGGGGGGGGAATCAATACAGCATAGTATCACGATATTTTCCGTGGCAATACTGTATTGATACAGACGCAAAGTATCGATCTTTTATTATATATGTGTTGGTCAGTTTGTCTGCTTGACAATCCCATTTTGCAGCAATAAAATTGAAGTGAGATGAAAAAACAGAAATTTATCTTTTTAGATAAAACAGATGTTGAGAGTTTCCTTTTGGGGACATCATTTGAAATTGGGGAAAAAAGGTAATAAATTGCAATATGTTTAAAATCGTAATAATATCGTATCGTGACATAAGTATTGTGGTGATAACGTATCGCGAGGCCTCTGGTGATTCCCACCCCTACAAAGTTAATCACCCGTATTCAACACCTCCATTTGATTTGTGAATGACATTGAGAACAGCACGGGCTGAAACAAGTAATGCCAAGAGCTCTGGGTTGGATGTGGGCCTCTGTACTTCTTTCATATCAATTGCGCGTGAGTGTGCAAGCCTCATTATACTGTAAATTGCCAATTTTTGATGGAGCCTCTCCACTTGCTCATCATAGGCCCAAGCTGAGTGTGGTAGTGGTGAAGAAGCGCATCAGCAGCAGGTTTTTCGCTCACATCAATGGAAAGGTGACCAACCCTCCACCAGGTACCATTGTTGACTCTGAGGTCACCCGTCCAGAGTGGTAAGGTTTATTTTTTTTTTTTTTAAATCTGTTCCTGCATGTTTTTCATTTATTTCTAGTAGTAAAAGTTAACTGTTGCAAGCTTTGTTTGCCAGGTATGACTTCTACATAGTGAGCCAGGCTGTCCGCAGTGGAAGCGTCTCCCCAACCCACTACAACGTTGTGTACGACACCAGTGGACTGAAGCCTGATCATATGCAGCGGCTTACCTACAAGCTGTGTCACATGTACTTCAACTGGCAGGTAGGCTGGCTTTGAAATCAGTGTTAATATGCTTGTTTCCTCCTGCATGGCTGTACTTTCTCCAAAGGTCTGGAAACATTTTGAATAATGTTTGAACTTAACTACAATTGCACTGAAAATTCAGTACAGGAGTGGGAGTTTTTATAGTTGTGCATAAAACAACTAATCAGAGCCAACATCATTTAGTCTGATAATAAAATAGTAAACAGGGTACCTGCAGGGTCTTAAAAGTATTATTCCTAAATTTAATATAAAATAAGGCCTTAAAATTCTTACATTTCATTCACAAATTATTACATTTAATTTAGAAAGGTCTTGTCCTTTCTCATAGGATTAAATCAATATCGTAACGTCATAAATGAATGCTTTGTATGGTTTTACAATTTACTACATTTGGTGTGACTTGGATGTTATACAACAGTACAGGTACTGTTTGTTGGTGTTTTTCTTTACGCTCTTGACCATGGAGTGTGCGCGACACATGAATGTACAGTGGCACTCATAAATTTATGAACCCGTGCTAAAGTTGACTAAAAAGGAATAAAAAAATCATCTTTTGGAAATTGATCTTAATGCCTTAATTAAAAAATATAAATGAGGAAAAATCCAATCTTTAAGGACACCAATTTTCTTTGTGAATGAATAATGTATTGTAAATAAATCTTCTTCCTCAAAATACAGGGGGAATAAGTGAGTACACCCCTATGTTAAATTCCCATAGAGGCAGGCAGATTTTTATTTTTGAAGGCCAGTTATTTCATGGATCCAGGATACTATGCATCCTGATAAAGTTCCCTTGGCCTTTGGAATTAAAACAGCCCCACATCATCACATCCCCTTCACCATACCTAGAGAGTGGCATGGTTTTATTTCAGTTAACCTAATAGCTGGTTTGATTTGCATTGAGAGATGATTTTATGCAAAGTACCCCATGCCAATCTCTAGGTATGGTGAAGGGTATGTGATTATGTGGGGCTATTTTAATTCCAAAGGCTGTTATTCCATAAAAATCTGTCTCTGGAAATTTAACATAGGGGTGTACTTACTTATGCCCCCTGTATTTTAAGGAAGAACATTTATTTATTTACGATACATTATTCATTCACAAAGAAAATTGGTGTCCTTAAAGGTTGGATTTTTCCTCATTTTTTTTTTTTATTCCTCTTTTTAGTCAACTTTAGCATGGGTTCATAAACTTACGAGTGCCACTCTATAATAACGCTGCAACATGTTTTATTATAAATCCATGGACATGGTGAGCAAGTTCAGGCGTGAATCAATCGGTTGTCAGGAAAGAAACCAAAACATCTCGCACCGTGTTAGTAACAAGCTAACGTTAGCTCGTCGGTTAGAATGGGCAAGTGTCAGAAGATCTGGCCAGAGATGGGGACAAGTTGGCAGACGAGGCGGAGGGCAATGGGGCTGAGCTTAGCATGACAAGCGGATCGCTGTGAGAGTCATTTCAGCGCTAACTAAACGGCGGAGCTGAAGACCCGTCTGCAGGTTCCTGATCAGTTTCAACAGCAACGGCGTGAGGGTTGTGTATAAGTATTTATAAGTTTTGTATTTTTAGTTTCATAGCATAGGAGCTCTTCATGTAACAAATATTGATCTTATGTCATTAGAGTACAAACACACCTAACAAAGCTATTGTGAATTAAATATTGTGGAGTGTTACAACAAATTGTTATATTAAATTCAGGTAACGATGGTAAAGAATTATATTCTTGGGCCTAAAATCCACACAGATTTTCCGTTATATGGCTGTGAATTTGGCATAACATTTCATCCTAGGTGGTATTAAAAAGGTCAAAGTCTTAAGTTTAAGTTGAAAAATCCTGGGGGTACCGTGGTAAAGGTGTTTTTTTGGAGTGCTTTTAGAATTGAAATACTCTATTTTCTTTTGTGCTATAGGGGATCATCCGCGTGCCCGCTCCCTGCCAGTACGCCCACAAGTTGGCCTTTCTTGTGGGTCAAAGCATCCACAGGGAGCCCGGTGTGAAACTGGATGACCTCCTCTTCTACTTATAAAAAGACAAGCAATTTGTTCGGCTGTGACTCTTAAGTCACCTTGTGAAAAACCATATGTAAATGTTTATTACATAAGTTCTCTTCAGTTTAAATAATGCAAGTTAGTTTTGCCAAAGAGTGCTAAGAGTTTGTTTGCATTGCTAGCCTCAGAATACCATGTGTATCAAGTTACGCAGTTCAAGTGCTTTGTTTTACACATTGAAGTCAATAAAATTCCCCAGGTCTAAAGCTAGCCCATATGCTAACATGATCAATGATGCACCCTGTCTACTGTTGGAAATACACTTTGAGGTTTGTTAAGTAGATGACATTGTTCAGAGTAAAATGTCACAAGTAACTTTAATTGAGTTAACTCAAGCCGGCCCTGAAATGAGAAATATTTCAGACTACATGTCGTTATTGTATTCACTTATATCTTCATTACCAATATCAGTTTTATGTAGGCTTTTGTCTTTTTGAGTAAGGAAAAAAAATGAGCACAGCTAATTTCTTTTTATAGGTGAACCTGAAATCTTTTTTACCTGTTAATTATACAAGCGAGTCTTCTGGTGATTTGTTGTGACGACTGTCCTCCACAGTGGGGAGTAAAAGGATGCTGAAGTGTCACATTTCTGTTTGTAATAAGGTTGATATTGGTCTACACCTAGGTACTGTTATTGCTGTTAAATGGTTCTAATAAACATTTGTGTGGCATGCCATTTTGTTGAGTTCAAGCACACATGCAAAAATTACAAAATATCAAATTTATTTGGATTTGTTTTTTTTAGAAAAGATTGCACATGCACACCCACACAATAAGTTGTAACCATCAATATAGGCTGATAATTCTTATCATAAAGCTAGCACACAATTGCAGACTTTTAAACAATATGGTCTTCAAGACACCATGGGGAAAGCTTGCACTGTTTGATTATAAAGTTAAATGTACAAAAAAGGCAGTTTGAAAATCAAGTATAAACATTTAAAAACAATTTTACAAATGGACAAAGTACAAAAAGAGCAACAGTCACTCAAAATGAATAGAAGCGATGTCTGAAAACATGGTCCAGAAATAGGAAAAGATGTCCATCAGTTTACTGTACTGTGGGTTAACATGGCTGTTCGGCCGAGAATTGTACAGAAAGTATTACAGAATGTTTTGCATACATTCTTTTTTGGCAGTTTCAGTTCAACTCGTGTTTAGAAAAAATAGGCTAGCTTTTCGAATACATGATGAAATGGAAAACAATGGTGTGAGGAAATAAAGGTGGACTGTTTAATTTCACGCACAAAGACGGGACATCTGCACAATCCTTTTGGGCAGCTTTGACAATACATTGGCTTTCAATTCATCATACATTCACTACTCTACATTAAGGTGTAGATATATATATATATTCATATACAGTACTTGTATCCTGCACCAACCTAACTCGGGACACGCTGAACAGGCATAAATAACCGATTGGCTTGAATAAACATTTTTCAGATCTAATAGATTTTGGGTTAGAAGGGCAGAGGAGGCAGCGTAGAGGTAGCCTTGTGTCTCAATCTTAACTACTGTGAAAACAGTCAAACCTTTAGTCTTCTAGTGAAGCCCAAAAGTGTTGCATGTTATGAATCATATGCAACACTATATCTCACAGATTACCTGTTTTTAATCTGTTTATGTAATATAGTTTTAAATTAGATGTGCATCAGTGTGGCATCAAAAAACAGTGAACTTAAAAGAAAAGTCCCTTCGTTACTTAGCCTTAACAATTAGTATGCAGAGAACATTTTGACTTTTTTTCATTGTTTTCTAAGATTAAAAATAATGTATTGGGCGTTACCATAGACGATGGACATTGTCAACACCTGGAGTCTTGGACTGTAATGTGTAAGCTCTTGTCCTATTGAAATCACGACAGTCACGCAATACAGTACCCTGCACATCACAAGTCAGGATTAACATCTGCAAACAGATTTTACCCACATAAATGAATAGTAGGCATGGAACTGCACGCTCTACTGGGCAAAGTACTAACCATTGTGCGATTATAAGGCAAATACACGGAGGTTGGATCTACTTCCATTCAGGCTGATTTTAATGCAGAGACCCTGTAGTAGGTACGGTATGTGCTTGTTTTTTTTAGATGTCTGACATGTTGGGGGGGGGGAGACTTGTCTCTCACAATTAAGATAGGGCAGATGAGTAGGAGTTAATGCTGCTGATGTGTTACACTACAGTATACTGCGCAGCCAGTCAGCCACGTCGTATTAAAGTACTGCATGCTCTGGGTTCCGTACTGAGCCGTCACATTGCATGCACTCTCAAGGGGCCAGGAGGGAATGTGCTGAAGTAAAGCATGCAAACCTCTTGTACAGTTTATGTGGCTGGCTGTTTGAAATAAGCTCAGGTCGAGGTCTTTACCAGGCCCTATCTCTTTCTTCAGATTCAAAATGGACTTGGAAATGTTTATTTGATGATCCCTCAGTGTTTGAATGACATTCTGTACACAGAGACACTGGTCACGCTCCTTATGTGGTGTTTTAAGTGCCATCAGACTTGATCAGGTGCAACAAGGAGAATGCCCCGGGCCTCGTCTCTGTCTACAGCAAAACATCAGTCAGAGACTTGGAGGTAAGATGCTCGATACTACATCGGCCGACACCACGAGGTCTCGGGATCATAATATGAAATGTTATTGAAAATATGTAGTTGATACTGTTAACAAAATACAAATGTTCTAGTAGACAACAGATGTACAAGAATAAAGCATTTGCTAAGCTCACAAATGCCACCTGTCCACTGTTATATTTATATATATTTTTTTCATTTTCTTTTAACACTACAAGGAAGTGGTTGACACTTTCCAAGTATGTCAAGAAATTATTTTACAGCGCCGAGTCTTTGCAATAGTGTCTTCCCTTTGGAGAGCAGTCCCTTTTTCTTTTTGGAGGAGTACATGTCCGGTGGGGCCCTGATGAGACGGCCGGGCCCCACGGTGGCAGGGCCAGAGCCGGGGATGTGTGGACGCACTGTGGGAGAGCCTGCTCTTCTGGGCGGACCCGATTTTTCCAGTGGAACCTAATGGGAGACCCGTAAGGGACAGTTGAGGGTGTTAAAAAGCCAGCCGTCTCTCACACCTCAGTCCCTACTCCTAAGGCCTTTCTGTCTCAGCTGGGCCACCATAGCTCTGAAGTCTATCTCCCTGGATGTAGTCCTGTGCACTCACTCATAGATATGCTGTACACACTCCCTCCCTCCCTCCCTCCATCCTGCTTCTCCTTTCCTCTGTCATGTAGAAACAGTGTTTGTTTTTTTATGAAGCTGCTAGGAATAGTCTACAACAACACAGAATTTAAGCATGACATTGACTAACTTCCACATCACTGTAAGGTGACAACATTTCCCAACAATGAATATCAAGGGCTGAGCAGTTCCTCTCACATAAACAGATACATTTGCAGTTAGGGAGTGTGGGACATATTTATATCACATTCACTTTCCTTCCCCTTAAATATGTATATAGATATATTTACTGATACAACTGGGTTACAGAGAAACTACTAGTCACTATTCCTTTTCTGTAATCATGAGCTAAAAGGCTCCTTTAAGTTGCACTTTGGGAAGACAGATGGTCAAAGATTCCATTTATATGAGGCTATATTTATGTATACAATATGTGTTTCAACACCAGAACATATCAAAAATCATTCTGCTTCCTTTAGCATTTGATTATACTGAGTTTAAAGCGAGACTGTGGAAGTTTTGAGAGAACAAAAAAACGTTCTGCCACTCGCAAATGAAAAGTTGAATTCTTCAGAAACAAAACGCACCATTGCTCAATTCAATCCTCCGTACACTCCGGGGCTTCGCTGCTACAGCCTTACTCGGTCTGGTGTGACCTGGAGCTTATGGTGGCTAATGTTTGCTAACTTTAGGTCAATATTGCTGTATAGCGGACATTACGGTGTCAGGTTTTCTGACTTCATCACTCTTCTTTACTTGCTACTGTTGCAATAACGTTTTAGCATTTTAGCTAAATGCTAAAAAGTAGTGTAGCAATTCAGCGCTATCCCATAATTGTCATTTGAAGCCACTGTTCAGCAAAAGTTCCATAGTCCCACTTTAAATAAATAACTAATAGTTGGCAATTTAATTGATAGCTCATCTTGGTTCACAAAATCAGTACTGATTTGAAAACCACAATGCAATTTCTTTCTCGTTTAACATTATTCCTTGATTACAAGAAAAAGAGTCCCAAATTTGGCTAGAGCAAAAAAGCCAAATTACATTAGAACGGCTAAAGCAAATGAAAGAATTGTATGCTTTTCTTTGGATTTTGCATAGAATTCGTAGGTTTTCTGGATTTCTTTCTGGGATGCAGTGTGCCATGCTGCACTGAAAGTAGTCGAAATGTTGGTAGCGTTAACTTTAACTGAATGTTTTGAACTGTGGGTAATTGTACAATGGCCTTTTAGCTTACCATGAGTTACAGCAGGAGACTTATTGCAGGAGACGGACATTGTCATGTACAACACTCAGAGAAACAACTGAAGATACCATACTTCTTGTCTAATGCATTGGCTAGGGTTACTATCTCCTACTGACAAACAGTACTGAGTGTTTTGGTGAAACAAAGAGGAATCCTAAAACTACCTAAAAGGAATGTCATATAAAGTATACATGTTTGCATACCAGAAGCTAAGGGTACCCATGTCATCTGCATTAGACGAGGGGAGCGTAATCTTGGTATCCTCAGTTGCTCACTTACGTGACGGAAACAGAGCCTTTAAGGTGTGAAATGAACACTCTTCTTCTGTTTTGCCAAGCGGGTGAGGAAAAGAAATAAAAAAAATATATATGGTGATGGCATTTCAACAGTTTGCACTATGACAATGGCAAATTAGAACACAAGGAAAGAAATATCTGATGACACCTATTGATATTTCAACAATTTGCATTATTTGTTAAACACAAAAATAACATCACATATTTACATTTAGTAAATAATTACTTCTGAAATTATTCTCTGATGGCAACATAGGCTAAGTGACCTTTGCGTGCTACTTTACAAGAAAGCAATATACAAAACAAGGCGTTCAGGAGCAGATACAAAAGTTGGACTACACTAGACTTATCTTCATATAAAATGTTCAAGAATGCATGCATCTGGACTATAGAACATGCTAAGCTACAGACTACATAGTTCATCTTTCAGTACAACAAAACTATTTTTACTCTTAGAAATGATTCGAGATCAAACACAGAATATATTCATAAAGCATCTGTCAGAATGCTGAATATGCATGTGCAAAAAGGGTTAACTGCTGTTTTTCAAGACATGACAGAACAAGTAAAAAGTCACAGGAGCGTTCCCCTCCTCCATTTTACTCTCATTGAGAATGCTTTATGAATACAGTCAATCCATGTATTATACAATGCAGAACGTCCCCCCCCCCCCTTCACAGCAGTAAACATGAAAAATAAAAGTACCTCTGTCAAGTATTAGTCTTAAAGTTTTTTTGTTTGTTTTTTTCATAGATTTCTTAGACATCTATTTATTTACAGTGTAATGCTCCAAAGTCAGAAATCCCATTGTACTTCAATGAGACACACGCACGCACGCACGCACAGACACAGTACTAAAGGAGATACAGGGAACTGAAAATAGTAAATGGATGACAGAGGGCTAGTACTGCGAAGGAGCATGTACCCTTTTGGTCTTTATCCGTGCAGCCGACACCCGAGTGTCCTGGGGGTATCGAGATGGTGAGTCAGTGAGAAAAACCTCTACATCATCAGGCACTTCTTCTAGAAAGTTGGAAGGAACAAGTCCCTTGTGTCCATTGAGCTCGCCCTGAGGAGGACACAAGCACAGTGAGACCGCTGTGGTATTTACCGTTGTTACTCTACACTTCAACAGTTCCTCCTCCACACTCCAGACTCATTACCAGTCCCAACAGGAGAGAACACAGAACAACCGATTTTAAAGCAACACTATGTAACTTTTCCCGCTTCGGTCCCCCTACAGGTTGGAAGCGGAATTGTCCATTACATTACATTGCACGTATAACGGTAGATCCATTTGACCGTGCGACGCTTCTGTCGCGCCACGCTCCACTCTATTCCTATGGGTGACGTCAAGCGACTTCAACGTGCACGCAAAGCATTCCGGGAAAGCGCCGCGGCATTTGAAAAAATGCTGCACGTCCAAAAGCTGGCCGATGCCCAGCTTTATGCAAATGAATCCGTTGAACGCGACGCGACGCGACGCGACTATCCAGTAGAAGTAGACGAAAATCTTTTAAACTGATCTTTGTCGATCTGAAATGAAGACAGATTCAGCAACTGCATGGCCTATTTCTCGCTTAAAATGTTTTCAGAAACACGTTTCGGTGAACTATTTTCGTAAAATACGAGATCGTATTCTCAACGAGCCGCCATGACACTCTGTTGAAATTCTCGAGAAGCCAGACCCACGACACGCGTTCGTCCAATCAGCTGCCGGTCAGGGGCGTGGAGCATCAACCGTGGATGTATGACGTCGCGACACCACGCTTCAGTCGTGTCGGACAAATGGATCTCTACCGTAAGTGTGCCAGATCGGGTAGCGGATCTGTAGTTCGAATGAACTGGACAATGTAATGTAATGGACAATTCCGCTTCCAACCTGTAGGGGGACCGAAGCGGGAACAGTTCTCTAGTGTTGCTTTAAGATAATTTTTTGGGGGCATTTTTAGGCCTTTATTTTCACAGGACAGATGAAGACATGAAAGGGGAGAGAGAGGGGGAATGACATGTAGCAAAGGGCCAGGTCAGAGTCGAACCCGCGGCCACTGCATCGGGGAGTAAACCTCTATATACATATATATATGTGCACCTGTTCTACCAACTGAGCTAACCCGGCCACATAACACAGATTTTAAAATCACTCCATTGGCCCAGTCCATTTTAGAGTGAATTTTAGAATCTTAAAGGAGCTCTAACTGATGTGACGTGTTAATAACCGACAAGAAAGAGTTGGTTGAGTCATGAACGCGCATTGTGGAAGTAGTCTACGTGCTAACGCTGCTGCAGTGATGGCTCAACCAACTCCTCCTTGTCGGTTATTGGCTGGAACACTGTTTGTTATGGTTCGTGGTGCAGGTTGGCGCAGTTTGTTTTTGTTGCTGTTTGTGGAGCCTGGGCTGTCTACAGAGACCGCGTTTTTTTACAGTGTGTTCAGGGGACAGGCAGCTAGCGGATAGTGAGGAGATTTTTGCTGTATGTGACGAAAAATGCTGTAGCCTAAAAAACGCGTCACATCACTTAGAGCACCTTTAATGATCACTTTTAAGGCTTGTACGGGGATAGCTCCAAAATATATAGCTGAACTTCTTAGCCCGTACGAGCCTAAACATAACCTGAGATCCTGTGGTAGGTCACTCCTGGTCACTCCCTGGTCCAAACTAAAAACTAAAGGTGATCGGGCCTTTTCTGCTCGGGCCAGGCCCCGCAACTGTGGAAGAACCTACCGGAGAAGATCAGGGAAGCCCACATGTTGTCTTCATTTAAGTCTCTTTTCAAAACTCACTACTTTACGACTTGCTTTTTACTGATTTTATTGTTTGTTTATTTCTGCCATTTCTGTTGTTGTTGCTTTTTAAATGAATGTAAAGCACTTTGTAAATAAAGGTATTATTAATAATAGAGTTGAGAGATGGGAGGAACTGCCGACGCGAGGAGTATTCATCAGCACAAGCATGTCCGTTTGGCTTTTTATCAAAGTGCTCCAACCGTGAGTCACATACAGGAACATTGTTAAACTACAACTACTCCAGAACTCTGCTGCCAGGCTTTTAACTAGAACAATAAAGAGAGGGCATATTACCCCAGTTATAGCTAACCTGAACTGGCTCCCAGTGTCTTGTAGGATTGATTCTAAGGTTCTTTTACTTGTTTATGAGGCTTTTAATGGTTTGGGGGACCAGCCTACATTACTTATTCTTTTCATTTTATTATCCTTCACGGCCTCTTATATCGTCTGCTGCCATTTTTTTTTTTTAAAAATGCAAACTATCACACAAATAAAGAAATCGGCAGCTCAGCCTTTTTTTTTTTTTTTTTTAACTATGCCCCAAAACTATGGTACTCCCTACCCGAGGCTATAAGAGATGCAAGACTCTACACTCTCACGCTGTCGTGAATCCCTTTGAGCTACACTCTCTGTATGAAAGGAGCTTAATAAATAAAACATATTATATTATAATTGTTGAGCTGAGCTGCCGCTAACGTTTGCTTGTTTCTCTGATAACTTAAGATCCAGATGTCCAATGACCAAAATGCCTCATCCGGTTAAAATATCTAGCTAAAAAAAAAACGAGCAAGATCTAAGAAGTGTATTATACAAATGTGGCTTAAAACTTGATGAAAAGTCAATTGATGATAACTTCTGGCAGACAAACAGCGCTGGCGCGCGCACAAAGGAGATACGGCGCCATCAACAGGCTTGATTAAAACTACAGATTTTTCTGGGTTTCAACATTGTTGGAAATATTTGGGATAATGTCAGTACACAACTCAACAAAATATATGACATAGGAAAAGTTTAAATGTGCAGTACACAGGCTTGTATGTCTTTGTCTCTTTATCAATGAACCATATTCTTTCTGAAGCCTTTGCTCATCTTTTGGACTGAAGATTTCACAGGGAGAATGTCATGCATACACAAGACATGGAAGTGGTTAAACTACAGTTTTGTCAACGCAGAAAATGAGTGTTTTTATGTAAAACTGTAGTACACCTGTAAGGATGTGTTGTGCTCTAAATAGGGAAGAAAAAAAACAACAAACAGATGCTCAACAGACATGGAAGTAGGAATGTTTTACACTTACATAGTAAAAGCCATCTTCATCTATTTCACCAAAAACTGTGATGACGTCACCGGCACAGAAAGTCAGTTCAGCCTGTCAAAGAAGAGAGATGAGATACATTTGGCTTGGTCTACTTTTTCTTGTTGTTTACAGCAGTATAAGTGTGCACAAGACTTTCCAAAACATCAAATGTACTGGGGTTTGATGAGTTTGAAATGCTGTGCTTCCTTCTCCAAATCAATGTGATGCATCTTTAACACAAGTGTCAATTCAGTCTCGGCAGACGGACTGTTGCAACTGCAAATGCATCAAATGTTGGAACTTTGAAGACAGGATTGCAACAACACTAGGCACATCTGTCCTACGGGATTCTCCGGAACACACAAACCAAAACATAGCGCATGTACAGTATGTAGGAGACAGGTCGACACAAAAGACCAAACCGAGGAGGGGAGATGCTGGCTCAGGCAATGCATGATGGGCTGTATTCATGACCGCCGGGGACAGTCATCTGAAGCCCACCTCCTCGTTTGCACTCCAACAAACGGGGGAGGAAACACACACACAGAGCAGACAGTACCGTACCCTCCTCACCCTCACTCACCTCCTCATTCAGTCTGTTGCCCTCATACTGTGTCGGTGGCAGTGCCAATAGAAGGGTGAGAGTAAGTGAACGGGGGTGGGGGTGGGGCAAAGAAAACAGCACGGGAAAGTAATTCAATCCTGTAGCTTATACAATGCTAACTGTAACTCCGCATTCTACCCTCACCTGTGTACATATTGCCCTGAAGCGCACTTAAAGGAATAGTTTGACATCATCTTGCCACGAGTTAGATAAGAGGATTGATACCAATCATGTGAAGCTACAGCTGGGAGATGGTTAGCAGGGAGAAACAGATAGCCTGGTTCCGTCTGAAGGTAATCAAATCTGCCTACCAGCATTTCTAAAGCTCACTAACAAACACGTTATATCTCGTTTGATCTGTACAAAAACTGAAGTGTAAAAAAGCGACTATTTCTTGGCTGGGGGCAAGTCTTGTCATCACTGTCTAGTTGCCAGGTAGTCTGGATCAATGGAAGTACATTTCCAGGATAATTGCCTGACGCGCCGGATGTCCCTCACCGTCCGCTCTCTGTGGGTTGCCGTTCTCAAACTCCATTCTCTTCGGGAAACAACAACAAACTTCAAGCTAGCGAGCTACACGCTGAAAATGGCAAGTTTTGAAGAAAATTTGGATCCTGCAACAAGACAGGTCTGCTTGGTTCTTACGGGGAATGATTGTAAAGGTTTACAAAGAATATGTTTATGGCATTTACTCTCTAACTGGGAGGTTTTGGGACCGATTGGTTGGGATTGCTACTGAAGAAGTACACACGGCTATACACTGGTAAGAGCAAATTACGTTTAATCATGTATCCAGCAAATTTAAATAGCTTACATCACTGTATTGTGTGAACAGTTAATTTCATTTAATGTTGTATGAGGCGTTTTCTTTTGCAGGGTGCAAATGTTCCACCGAAACAAGTTCCCTCCCAAGACACCGTAAATGGAGTCCAGAGCTTAGCGCCGCCCAAGACGATTATGATTGGTTTAAAGAAATACAAACAGCCCAGAGGGAGTTTTTTTTATTTTCCTATCCTAGAATGTATGTGTGGTGTAGCCAGACCTTACTCCACAGCGCTGAGGAGATACGTCTGGCAATGAGAGACTAGTTGCCAGGTAACCCCAAATTGTAGTTTATACACTTCAGTTTTTACACAGATTAAATAGTGAACTTTAGAGGTAATGGTAGGATTATTTGCTATCTTGCCATGAGTTACAAAAGAAGGTTACCACTCTCGTGTCAGCCAGTAGCTGACTAATCTGAAGACTGAAGACTAATCTTAGCATGAGGCTGGAAGTAGCTGTAAAGAGCTAGCATGGCTCTGTCTGTAACCCCCTTAAAACTTCAACTTTTGTTTCACTTTGGTTTTTGTACGGATTAAACAAACGAGGTAGAACATGTTAGCTCTAGGTCAACACAACCTAGAGCTAAACACTCTAAAGACTGTGGTGATGGTGGTGGCCTTTAGGAAGCACCCCACAGTGCTGCCCCCCCTCACAATATCCAACAGCCCAGTGTCAGATGTGGACTCATTCAAGTTTCTTGGCTCCATCATTTCCCAGGATCTGAAGTGGGAGTCCAACATCAACGCCATCCTTAAAAAGGCTCAGCAGAGGATGTACTTCCTGCGGAAACATGGCCTACCACAAGAGCTGTTGGCCATCTTCTACACTGCTGCCATTGAATCCATCCTCTGCACATCCATCACCGTTTGGTTTGGGGCAGCCACAAAACAGGACAAACGCAGATTACAACACACAATTCGGACTGCTGAAAAAATCATTGGTGCCCCCCTGCCCTCCCTCTAGGACTTGTACACTGGTAGGACCAGGAAGCGGGCAGAGAACATCACCAAAGACCCCACACATCCTGCACACACTCTCTTTAACCTCCTCCCCTCTGGCAGGCGCTACAGATCCATCTTTCCCACTGCCATCACTCTACTGAACTGCGGATATGTGGGGTCATCTCACCCACTTCTCTACACATTACATACTTATCACTCCAATATGCAGCTTGCACACTACTTTGCGCTATTAGCTTTTACACTTTACATCCCACTCCACGTGTACTTGTCTTGATATTATGTCTTAGGGACTGTTCGTTATTTAATTAAGGGGCCACCGGAGGAGTTTTGTGGCCTCTAACCTAAAAAGACGTGACCCTCCCCTCGTCAGTAATAATTTTCCTATGACCCTCCAAACCGATTTGAAAACAAGGTATGACCCTCCCTTTGCGTGCAAGTTTGCACTTAGCAAAGAAGTACAGATACCATTTGATTTTTACAGCCACGATATACAGGAGTTAACCTCTGCATTCTCATCTTACACATCCCACTCCTCTGTTATGGTGTGGTGGCCATTTCAGTAGATTTACTTACTAACATTGTTGTGGAAACACAATAAGCATGGAAACTAAATGCACACTTCATGCATTACTGCATTACTTCAAATACTAAGTTACTCCTCTAGTAAACTAGTATTCATATGAAATAAAACAATAAAACATTGAGACCATTCAGCAAAGGACGCTGGGATATAACCAATTCAACACTGGTTGCTATGGACTTGTCACTATCGTCATTGTATATTTTAGCACATAGGTAAAGCTGCCGAAGCTGAACATTATATTCCAAAACACATTTTTAAAGTTTTTAAGTTACATTGTAACAATTTAACAATTCGCCCTTATGAAATTCAATCGCGGCACGGCTGTTTTGGAACGCAATAGACAGACGCTTAAATTCAACTAAAATGTAACAGTGAACAATCAGTGTTGGACCTGCAGTCTGTTGAGATGCCTCTCCAAATGCAGAAACCAAGCGCAGTCACACCATAAAACGTTAAGACGCGTTGAGAAAAAAAGATCCGTATTTTGCCGTAATCCAATCACACGAAAAAAAAGTAATCCACAGAGATCAGTAGATCCACAAACAGAGTCACGGTGTATCCAGCAAGGTCTATACGAGCGTCACATACGAGGCCTCTCCACTTCGCCGTTTAAACAAAGTGGAATAAACGTATAAAAGTCCAAATCTACACAAAACCCGCAATCAATTAGTAAGCTGACATCACATTTATATACATGGCATTTAGGAAACCTTTATTGCAAGGTTGGCACGGCAAGATGTCCAGACTAGTGCAACAGTAATTTTCGTTTTTTTGCATCCTGCTGCTCCCATCGTCAGCCAGGTAATCATTTTTTTACCAAAGCAGTATATGAAATCAGATGTATTATTGTGTTATTTAAGATATTTATTTAATATCTGGTCATGCCAGATGTAATTATTCCACTAATTTTTTAAACAATGCAATTACCCGTTTGAGCCACCAGGGGGCACTGCTCCTCCTGCCCCCCCCACAAACTCCTCTTATGGGGTCAGACCATCTGCTAGGGGGCCGAGACTGAGAGCTACATGGATAAATATGCACCAAACAAGCCACTTTGAAATTTTGCTCTTTTCATGAATAAAAAAGTTGGGTGACCCCCCCACCCAGACTAAAAAATGTTGGATGACCCTCCCCTCAGCAGAAAATAAAAGACATGACCCTCCCCTATTTTCCTCCGGTGGTCCATTCCATAAATACCGAACGGCCCCTTATTTGTATATTTGTATTTTTGTATATTATGTTGATATATGCCTATATGTATATTGTTGTCTCTATTGTACAGTATGTGTCTATATTCTATTTGTCTACTGAATGTTTAATACTACATGTCTATTTGTTGAATGTATAGAGAGGTAACACCTACCAAAGTCAAATTCCTTGTGATAGAGCCAGACTACCTGTATCCCCCTGCTTCTAGTCTTTGTGCTAAGCTAAGCTAAGCTAAGCATCCTCTGGCTGTAGCTTCATATTCAGCAGGCGGACACGAGAGGGAAACTTCTCATCTCACTCAGCAACAGAGTGAATAATCCTATTTCCCAAAATGTCAAACTATTCCTTTAAAATCCAAATTGATTAAACAAAACATTAAAAGTCATCATCTTTGTGCGTGTGCATCTCAACATATTTTGTGCTTTTATGCATTTTTTAACATGATGGTGATGACAGAGAATGGTCAAGACAAAGAGCATAGCTGGAGCCACAGGAGGACAGTACCTCTACATCAACGTTAGGGGAGCTCTCTCGGGGGTCATAGTCGTACAGAGCCACCATCCTCCGTGTGGACATTGGATGTTGGCGGCCACTCCGCCTGTTCCTCTCTGCGAATAGGAAAATTAACAATAGACAACAATAAGATTACTCACTGGGAATATTTGAAAAACCTTACGGAAAGATGTGATGACCAGTGACGACACATGATAGCCGTGCAAGTCCAACAAACTTTGCAATCTGATCATCTGGCTTGCAAGGTAAACTACTCCAACGTTCATAGTTAAGGAAAGCTTAGTGACAGCAAATATAGTGGACATGAGCTAAAAGCAGTTCACAGATGAATAAGGATGGTGAGAAGTGGGGGGAAAAAAAAGCAGTAAAGATGAAGCAGAGAGCAGAAGTGCATCTCACTGGACACAGACCTCTCTTGGACTTTCTGGACCTGCGATTTATTGAGCGGCCATCTTTGAAACGGTCACAGTTCACTTTACAGGAAAGCAGAAAAAAACATAATTAAGTGGGAAGAGCATAGAAAAGGAGAAATGTGTCAGTAAAAGCATTAGTAAAGCATTGAGTTGGTCTGATACATACAGAGCGTATGTATAGGTGCAACGTTAAAAAAAAAGAAGGTGATTTGGTCCTGAAGGAAAATGACGTCTCACCTAACTTCTCCACAGGAGTGTTGAGTGGCAGGAAGCCCTGTTTGAGGAGCTGGTCCATCATGTCGTCATCCTCTGTTTGGATCTCAGAGACCATGTTACAGGGGATCAGACCCACGCGGTCTCGGACCTCCGCCCTGTAGAAGCCATCTGTATCTTTATTCCCAAAGACCTGAAGCAACGACAAAGAGTCAGGGGACGAAACGCAGCCAGAAACAAAGGACAGATGTTATAAAACCTGCAACTAGGACAGGCAAAGATGACTACTAGACATGTAATTCTAAAGGCATTAGCTAAGACGGCATTTCAATTAGAGATGTTCCGATTCCGATACCAGTATCGGAAAAGCCTCCGGTACTGCCTAAAATGCTGGTATCGCTATTGGAAAGTACTGTAGTTTATGCACCAATCAAATACCAAGTCATTTAGCCCTGAAGAAAATCTACTTAAAGTATTTATGTTCTTTTTCCGTTATGACTCACTTTCAAACTGGATAGTAAAAGAAAGTTCTATGGCATTCATCGTTTGTGTTTGTTCGTGTTTACAAAGATTTTAACCCGAGCCAGACCGAACAACAAAGATAGAAATAATATCACATCCATGCAGGGATAGTAGTACACAGCTGTTATCGGATCAGTACTCGGTATCAGCCCATACGCAAGTTCAGGTATCGGGAAGCAAAAAATGGTATAGAACCATCTCTAATTAATTAATAATAAAAAAGAAATGTTTTAGCTATGTTATGATATGCTATGAAACATACATCTGAACATCTGTCTAAGAATCAAGCCACCACCTTGATGATCTGGCCCTCCTTGAATGGCAGCTCCTCATCAGCAGCGTCGGGGTTGGGAGACATAGACATGGGGTCATAGTCGAACAGAGCCACGAACACACGGGTCATCTCCTCCGGCTCAGACTCCTCATAGTACTCCGGGGAGCGCCGTCCCCGCCCGTGCCTGCGCCCGCCATAGCCGTCTGAAACATAGAGGAGGCCTCTGCTGCTACTACCAGCCTTATACAGCCACGCTGGCTGTAGAGGCAATGAGAGCAGAAGATGTCTCTTTGTTAGAGCTGACAGGGGAGAGGGCGATGAGATGCATGTGTGAAAAAAGAGCCAGAGATCGGATGCGATAATTATGCTTTTTAGTTTGAATTTTTTGTTTCCACTTTGGAAACGATATTCCTGTTGTGTTCACGCACTAAAAGCAAAAGGATGCTTTAAAAAAAAGAAGAAGAAAAAAGGCTCGGTGCAATTGTAGCACATCAGGGTTCTTCGTTCACACATCTCTGCTTGCTGGCGTGACAGTCTCTAAACATCATAGCACAGTGATAGCACAGTACAACACACCACAGACAGGAAGCACATGTCAAGCAGTTGTTTTGGGGTGCAAGGGGAAACTGAATGACACCAGGAGGACACAAGTAACACTGCTACTTTTGTTCATTGCTGTTTCACTGCCTTATCTCACAGAGGCTGATTTTCAACATGCTTGCTTTCCCGGGATCAGACATGAGCAGGAGAACATTCCTACATCAAATGCAGGTGTGCGGTCATGCTTTAAGGCCACATCTGGAAACAATGTGGAGCGAAAAAAAAAGGGCAAAGGAGGAACGTTCCCAAGGGAGATAGCACATCAAATGCCCCAGCAGTTCCTGGCAACGCCGATATCAGTGAGGGGGAAGGGATGAACCTGATATCAGTTCCCCATGCTTCTCATGGATCACCATATTACATGTTTCAATGGCAGATTGTAAGTCTGAATGATGGCTCAGGGATATATTGCAACCAATACTAACTAAGCAAGAAGTTTTTGTTTTTTTTTAAAGATGTAAAATGTGCTTCAATGGTGTAAAACGTGTTTGACTTTGATGGCAGCAGAGTTGATGAATGCACAACCGAGTGATACCATCAAGGCAGTCTTTCCTTCTCACTGTGTTGTAAACGGCTCATGCAAAATTAAAGCAAATGGGCTACTTGCTCAAGAAGGTGGGAGGAGAAGGAAAAGAGGAGGTGGCGAAGAAGCTAAGGAAGAGGAGGGCGGGCTAAGTTGCGGTCAGGTGGTGGGGAGAGTAGCCTGGATATGGAGGGTGAATGGGAAGAGAGTGAGTCTGGGTTTCTTGGGATTGAAGGTGTAGGAGTACATACAGGGCAGGGATTTTCATTCTCCAAAAAACGGGAAAAGTGGCCAGTCTTGTCTTCCCCTGTCAGCTTTATTCAGCTAAGCTATGCTAAATTAAACAAAGCAGTTAACTGTCCAGCACAGAACAAAGACCACCATATATCACTGCATGTGTTCAATAATGACTCTTGGCCTTTTTCTGGCCTTGTCAAGGGTGAATTGTCATTGTCAGCTGCACCACATACCATATTGATCCTCTGAGGACATAGATCGCCATATCCTGCGCCGAGCTACACTGCCATAGTAAACATCCTCCTTGACGGGTGAGAGGTTCCCCTCACTCCCCTCACTGTTACTGTCCATGGTGATCTCTACAGAAGACACCAATCACAACGTTACGGTCAGAGATCCCCCGCACACACACTCTGCTCTACCCCATGGCCCATTCACTCATGCTGAGACAGTAGGATGATGAGGTTGCCCTGAGGTGGGGTGGGGGGTGGGGGGTGTACAAGGCAACAGGTTTCACTCTGGAGTCACTGGGTGTAAAACAGCAATGCTTGCACTGTTGCGAGCAGGTGAAATTGAGCGGACATGTAAACATGTCGACCCACAGTAAACACAGACATAGGGAGTGTATCTGGGATAACTTTCCTGCAAAACTGCATGTGAACATTTGGCGAATCCAGATCGTGAGGATGGACAGCTACAGGGTGTGCAAACACCCCACAGAATAAAGGTCTACATGGTTGTTTAAGCTCTATGGGAGAGATGTACAGCTTGGCTCACATGGGAAAGGGAAACACATGGTATAAATAGCACAAACATCAGTGGCCCTGCAGGTGGGGGGGTGACGCGTCTCCTCGTGTGGTGACCTCACTAACCAATGGATGGGATGGGCCGTTGCTGAGGGGGGTTGCCGATGTGAACCGGCCTCCTCCCTGAGTGCTCCAGGCGATCAGCGCTTCCATGTGATGCTGAGTTCCCAATGATCTTTAGAGTAAAAAACAAAAGGCGAGCCGTTAGAACAAGAAACCACCCGCTTGGTGAAGATAAGTAAACATTTAAAAAGAAACCCACAGTCCTGTTAAAACAACATAAAACCCATAAGAGCAAATGATGTGACTTCCATTTGTCCTTAGGGAGGCAAAATGATAGTAAAAAACAAAATCCATAAAAACAATAAGGAACCAACAAACCATCAAAACAAGTAAATCAAATCAACCCCCAACACAACAACATGGACTGGGGGGTAAGGAAGGGTCACATGTTTAGCTAAAGACCATTTGTTTGGTTTGTTTTGTTCTGTGCATGTCAGCTCCTTGATGAGAAAAGAAAGCAAATGGCAGCACAAAAGACAGATATGATGAGAAAGGAATAGAGAGAAAGAGTGGATGAAAATACAAAGAGTAACAGTGGAGGGTGAGTGTGATCGAGGAATGGATAAAGATGTAGTTAGACGAGCACAGCCATTATAGCTTCAGCCTGGGGCTTTGTATTACACGAATCAAAACATTTGAGTTATGAAAAATGATGATGAACAAGATCACTTTTTGCTGAAACAAGTGAAAGAGACAACAAGAGATGATGCGTATGGGTTGGAGGCTAAATGAATCGCTGCAGAAGTCGTGATCTGGCCTTATTTTATGCGCGAAGCAATGAGAGATGGGAGATGCTGAAATAAAGCTCCAAGCGCAAGGCGGAGCGATACGGCTGCAGCTCAAGAGGGCGAGACATGGAGAGCAACAAATGAAGCCGGCAGACAGAAGGCAGAGGAAGAAAAGACGGGAGCAGCATGTCCCCATGCACTGCACATGAGACTTTCCTTTAAGTGGAACCTTTCCTCTCAAAGACATGAGAAGTCAAAACTTAGCTAAATGGCCTTTAGGTAATTGAAAGCTTTACTTTAAAATCCACCGGACATTCTGAGTACAAGCAAAGTAACTCACACAAAATAAAACATCAAATCAGACCAACCATGAACCATGTGATAACTTGTCATAACATGAAAAACAAAATGCCAAATGAAAGAAAGAAAACGGGGGGTAATCGTAAAGAAAAAGAGACAACATTAAGAACACAGAATGGCTGCAGCTTGCTGATGGAAAGTACAGCAGAAAGTCTGAATCACACACCAGCGGCTGGTCCCGGTTGAGCCTGGACAAAGACTGGGCCCTAGCCTCCCTGTGGGGGCTGTAATAGACCCTGTCCAGCTCGTTGAGCCTGCCCTCGCTCAGGGCCCCTTCCCTGGGGTAGTTTCGCTGACCGGCCTCCCGACCAGGCCCAAAGTGCTCCCTGTTCCTAAAGTCACCTGTGTGTACCGACTTGGCTGCAGTCCCTGGGATGTCAGAGAACTCCTCCTCTATGCTGCACTGGCGGGTCAGAGTTCTTTTACGGCCCATAGCCAGCGCCCGCCTTTCTACCGGACCTTCACAGTGAATGACCTGCACGTGCCCCCGCATGGGGCTACCGTGAGTATAGTACCCTCGATAACCCCGGCCTAGAGAGCCTTCTTCCTCACTGCCACAGTCTAAACCACTGTCAGGACTCTTGGTGCTCTGGCGGTTGGGTCGTACCAAGCTGCGGTCGTCTGCGTTGTAGCAGTAGCGGCTGTCAGTGAAGCGAGGGGAGGAGCGCTGACGCTGCAGGTAGCGGGAGTTCTTGCCAGGGGTGTGATGGTTGTGCATGTGGGTGTCCTGGGGGTACGTCCTCCACTGAGTGTGCGGCGTTCCCGGCCGGCCGCCCTCTTCGAAACACAGTCGCTGGCCCATGCTGTCCACGCAGTCCGAGTCTTCCTCGGCCACCTCAGGGATGCTGTGGAGACGCTTGCTGCGAAGCGACTTCTGCTTCACCACCTCCCTCTGGAGGTCCCAGCAGTCTCTTTCCTCGGCTAAGTCCTGACGCTTGTAATATGCCTTTAGTTATTACCAGAAGGCAAAGTTCCACAATTTCACAGTTCAGTTAGTCAGTTCAATTCAAAAGGTTCAGTTTAGATTTTTTTTTGTGAGGAGGGTTGAAATGTTTTTTTCGGAGGTTTTAGAACAGGCAGGAAACAACACAGTATGTGAATAGAACAAATGGGGGGGAAAGACAAAATAAAGACAGAATTAGTTATTTGTGGCAATGTAGTAAGACATGCAGTCTCATTCCGTGAGGAGAAAATGGCATGCTCTGAACAGGAATCTCAAACTGAGCGTGGGCACGGAGGTTAAAGGAGAATTCCAGTCAATTTCAACACGTAGCTCTGTTGTTTGGAAATTTGGAGTGCTGTCAGTAGCAAGAAAAACAAAAACAGTTGGTGCTGCCTACACCGTGTTATCCCCCTGCTAGAGTTAGCACCTAACAGGCTTAAACAGGGCAAGTTTTAAACGTGTTTTTAGCCTTTAAACATGTTCAAAATGTCATTACAAGTGCCTACCCATGTGAAGTGATTCCTTCCAAGGGAACACAGCAAATCTGACTGTCCACACTAGTCGATTGTCGAACTCATACAATCCAATATTCCAAAACGTTTTTCCACAAAAAAATGATTTGCCGTTGTTGTCCTTAGTAATGACTATGTAGCAACAGGCTGTAACCTGACACCACAGTGGAGCCAGCAAAGCTGCAGTTTAAAGGGGTGGTTCAGAATTTTGGACATAAGACCTTATTTCCAAGTTAGCCAGTGTGTTATTTATAAGTGGAGACAGTTTTCAACACTTTCTATCCAGTCCTTCCAGTTGCAGAGTTCGCTGGTGCTAGGCTAGTTTAAGTCAGCAGTATCTGCTAGCCTGCCACAAAAAACAGTCTTACCGACTCCACAGTACACCAAAGGCAAATAAATTATAATGACAGACTATCGATGTATATGTCTGTTGATAGAATAATCTTACAAATTGTTGCATCGCATTGCAATAGTTATACTTTGTTCCCTGTAGTTGGTAGCACAGGCTACAGCAGCGGCGGAGAGATATTACCTAGGCAACTGAGAAAGCCGGTTCACATGGCAATCGCACTATTGTCACTCTCCACAATGCATAGAACTATAACGTTATCTCCACTAACGTTGTCAGTCTCAATCTAAAGGGGCTAGCTTTATTAGCTAGCTAGAGTAGCCTACCAAAAGTTATTACCTGTTCATCAGTAGCTGTTGGTGCATCTGGAAATACGGATGGAACCGCATCCGTTGTCAGTGACTTGTGGTCCTTTAGATTGCAGGGTTTTTCAAAGTCGTCTGGTCTAAAATGATCACTACACATTCGCCACTTGAGTAGAGTCTCGGCCGGTATCTTGATGTCCAAGCTAGCAGCAGCAAGAAGCCACAGTTGGTTCCTTTCTGGATCTCGCAATGGAAATTTGTGGAAACTTTGTGGTGCCCATCTGTAGCGTTCATTTTTACAATTTGTAAATGCACACTGAGTCACCATGTTGCCTTAGTTTCCAATCCAATGCTTCAATACCAATGTACAAGGCTACTAGTACTAGGTGTCCCAACTGTAGTGCGCTTCTCTGTTTACTTTTTGGCGCAGTACTACTAACCGGAGCAAAGTAAAATTACGCCGTTGCTGAGAAACTAGTCCCTCAAAATGTAATGCGATCATTGAGATGCAAGGGTAGTTTTATTTCTAACATTATTCTATCAACAGACATTTACATCGATAGTCTGGCATTATAATTTATTTGCCTTTGGTGTACTGTGGAGTGGGTAAGACTGTTTTTAATGGCAGGCTAGCAGATACTGTTGACTTGCGCTAGCCTAGCACCAGCGAACTCTGCAACTGGAAGGACTGGATGAAAAGTGTTGAAAACTGTCTCCACTTATAAATGACACACTGGCTAACTTGGAAATAAGGTCCAAAATTCTGAACCACCCCTTTAAGAGTTAAAGAGCTATCACGCATGCGCATAGGTAACTAAGCAACAGTGGGCTCTTGAACTTTTGACCTGCTGCAGCCGGACACTCTGCTCTGATGGCTCGGCTGTGGTGTCAGGTTACAGCCTGTTGCTACATAGTCATTACTAAGGACATAACAATGGCAAATCGTTTTTTTGTGGAAAAAATACATTTTGGAATATTGGATTGTATGAGTTCGACAATCGACTAGTTAACTTAAGAGGTATGGATTAACACAACTTTGATGCCTTTCTGTCACCTCTACTGCAGTCAGATTCGCTGTGTTCCCTCAGAAGGGATCACTGCACATGGGTAGGCACTTGTAATGACATTTCGAACATGTTTAGAGGCTAAAATCACGTTTAAAACTTGCCCTGTTTAAGCCTGTTGGGTGCTAATAACACGGTGTAGGCAACACCAATTGTTTTCGTTTTTCTCGCTACTGATAGCACTCCAAGTTTGTGTGAAATCGACCAGAATTCTCTTTTAAATGTAGAAAAAGTGAATTTCACTTGTGAGAAATTAGAAATATCCAAACAAAAAACAAAAAGTGAGTGGCAGGCGTAGTTAGTGCCACAGGTGAGGGATGAATGAGAACATCAATGTGGATGAAATGGAAAAAATAAAAATACAACATGAAGCTGAGTAAGTGGAAGAATCAGCTTACACATACTGTATGAGGACACTTCTGTAGCAACAGTATCAACTGTAGTGAAACATATGTTCAGAACGTCCGTCAATGTGCTCACAGAAAACAACAGCAGAAGCAAATCTGACAATTCATCTTCAACTATTACCTTAACGGTATCTATATAAAATGATTAGATCATTACTGCAAATATTTTAAAATAATAATGTGTTTACAGAAATATAAAGGGGGGGAGGGAGGGGGTGTTTAATGTGCAACAGTGATTTACAAATAGATGGTGATGACAAAAAGGAGATGCAGCATTGGTGTATTAAAAGAGTTAATACACTAATGACTACCCCTCATGAACACATCACTGTACACATTGAACTGGACAAAAACAGGTATAACCTAACCAAATGACTTTGTATTGACTTCTGGTAGCAAGTCTACTTTAATACAGAGGACCAATCAGCAACTAATGTTTACCCCTCACTCTCATAACGTGATGCTTTTTTTTTTTAATCAGGATGGCAGATTGCCTTTTCATCCACACATGCCCACACCCCCACTGACAGACCAAATGAAGACAGGATCATGTACCGACAATGTTAACATTTACATCCACAATAGAAAAATTAAACCTTAGGACATGACAGACATAAACAAACGTGAATATTTCCATTTAAGTACTCACTTAAATGAGATTCCCATATGCACTTGATGATCCTTTGATACAGTACAGTATATTAAAATGTGCACTTCAATATCACATTCGACTTTAACACTTGTAACACTCCTTTGGTGCGGTATAAAGAGCATCAAAATGCAATGCAAACCATAACAAAACATTGCGCTTTTTGTTTACAGCCTTCCCCCCCTTTAGCATGCAGTACAGTAATGTATACACAGCCATTCCCATGAGATCAGCCTTGATTGACTACAGCAGTGCTGGAGGGGCGGGGGGGTTAGAGCAGGCTGGGGTGGGAAGGCTGACTCAGCTAACACAAGGCAGGGAGCTCAGCCAGGCAAAGCCATGACGGGCCTGGTTGTAGAGCCTGGGAGAGAGAACAGGTACCTCTACAGGTGGCAAGACCCTCCCTCCCTCCCTCAATAAACCCCTGTCTTCCCCACCGTCCTCTGTCCTCCCCCTGGCCACTACAGACTGAAAGATGTGCAGTATGTACCTTAAGAGTGTTGTGAGAGTTGATACTGCGCCTACGGCCCTCCTCCAGTTGCATCTCAGAGTAAAGATCTTCCTCATCTTCCTCCATTATGTCGGACAGGTCCGAACCCCGGCTACTCTCCGTGTGGTACTCCTCACTGTGGCTGTAGTGGGGATGATGGTGCTAAGGGAAAACAAAGAGAGAGAACGTTGAAAGGGAGCATATTGGGTAGAGATCAACACGTTTTAAATTCTTATCTTTATATATTGGTGACATCTAGGGTGCTGGATTATGTGGCAATACTCACCATTACCAAAGAGACGAAAGGAAAGTGTCTACACTCTACAGAGACTCAGAATACCACATCACTGTCTGATTAGCACCAAATGATGGCACCTAAAGACTCGGACAACTCAATACAAGTGCAGAAGCAGCTATAAACTCCAAATTGGCTGGCCAACATGCAGAAAGCCAGTATGCAGTGTTCACAAAGTGTTGTGTGTGTTGGTAAAAACTCTTGTATAGCTAAAATTATGCAAATGTGTTGTCAAAGTAAACTGGATTAGTTAAAACTTGGTAATGACTTTTCCTCCTTCCCTTAAAAGTATTTATCTGAAAAGAAATGATGTATACAAGATTCTAAAAAATATAATTTTGATGCAACACAGATGCAGACATCATTACAAGGGGCTTCATTTTGATAGGATGGGATGTGATTTCATTCAACTTGATTTTGCCTACATATAGGTACCGATTCCACATTCTTCCCAGAAACAAGTGATACGCATTCACTGATAGTCTGTAAAGTACCTGTCTGCCCAACTCTGAGCCTCTGAGGAATTCATCCACCGAGGCTCCTCTTCTCCTCGCATGAGGAGAGTCGTAGCCATCCTCCTCCTCGTCAGAGTTGAGTGGATGCAAGGCGTTACCGCGCTCGCTAAAGATGTTCCTTTTCTCAACCTGATAAGAGACAAATGTTAGACATTTAGATTGAACAGGAAAATACTTTGAACATCTATTTCATGAGACATGGCCGTAGGAGAGGGATGAGTAGGTCAAAAGTTGCAACAAATTCCCGCACACTGTGTAACTTGCAAAGATAAATTTAATGGCAACGTTTCGGTATTGGCTTTTTGCCTGATGAAGATCTAGTACCGAAATGTTGACATTAAATTTATCTTTGCAAGTTAGACAGTGTGCGGGAGTTTGCTTGCAACTTTAGACATTTAGATAGAAATAATAAATAGATAGATCTAAACGTCAAACGTAAAAAAGAAGAAGCCAATACTTGTTGTGTTAATGGTTTTTAAAGCAGGCTGATTTTCAGAAACAAGTGAAATCATCTTATCATCCGGACAGTTATTACCATTCGCATAATGACAAATCTGATTTCCAGGCTCTATTCTAGAACTAGATTCTATCATGTTTACATGAATACTGTTATAATATAATTGATATAATTAAATCCCCCACACACCTGGTTGCCCTCGGCAAACACTCTCTGGGCAGCTTCCCTGGCCATGGCCTTGGCGATGGTGTTGGGGATGGGGACTCCCTGAGGCTGTGGCAGGATCCTCTGAGGAGAGGGCGATCGCCGTGGCTGGAAATGCGGCGGCTCCAGGTTGGGTCCACGCATGGGAGGCAGCGGAGAGGGGGATCGCTCCCAGGGCTGGGCTGTCCGCAATCCCACCTCATGCTCTTTGGTTTCGGGCTCTCTGGCACTTACTAACGGTTTGGACTGGGGCATGGGGTGGCACTGGAAATGAGGCTGGGAATGAGAAGGGGGTTGGCAGACGGGCTGCGAGTGCGGCTGTGTGTGGGGCAGCGTGTGGGGCTGGGTTCGAGGCAGAGGCTGCACCTGGGGCTGAGGATGATTCAAGGGATACGTCGACGGATAAGGAGGATGGGTTTGTGAGTGTACTGGATGGGACTGCGGGAGCGCCATAGTGTGGGAAGGTGCAATGGTTCGGTGGGAGAGGCGTGGAGAGCCCAAGAGATTGTGCGGGATGACGGCCACGGGCGAGTCCTGGGACTCTCCTTGTGTTGATAACGTCCTTACAATGAGTTCCCTGGCCTCCAGACATTGGATCCTGTTTAACTCCACAGTCGTATAGTCTGCTGTGGGGTATAATACCTCTGCTATCTGTATTCACAAAGGAACCAGAGAGTCCTTACCAAAGGGCAATTCAGAACGACAGCATACAAAAGAATTTACTCTGCAACCCAACCATCATACAAACTGCATGCATTTCTAGCTCTTGTATCTGTTGGCTGATAGTTTAAAAGAAAATGTTTTTTCTCTATCCAGCATTTTGATTTGGGTTTAAAATTAAACTGGAAACTGCTATGGTTGATACAGTAGACACACACACACACACACACACACACACACACACACACACACACACACACCAAACACAACAGCTCCTTGTGGAAAAGGGATGTGATACTGACGCAGCACCATGGAGCCTGCGATGCTTGTCCCTCGGGGCTGGTTATTTCAGCATTATATAATTTCTCCAGGAGATGGCAATAAAGCACTACTCATAAAAGTCACAGTTGATGAAGGCAAAGGCTACCTTTTTCTAAGAACTGTATTATAACACTTGTTCTGACATTTGGTACCTTTTGTCCCTTTGTGCACACGGCATAGCCAATTACACTGGCACCGTTGGAGGTTCCTGAAGACGTCAGAGGCGGCGGCTTCCATCTGACCTGCAGGACCCCCGGCGTCTGACCACACTGGACCTGCACCTCCTGGGGAGGGAGAGGGGGCCCTGAGGAGCACAACACACACACTGGATAAGGAGAGAAAAAAAGATGGCTCAACAGTGGCTGAACCATTTGTGCCTATTTGATCACAACATAATGTGCTGACCTCGGTACTATGGACTTTCCACAGTTCTATTCAATAACCATTTCACTGCGGTGTGAAATAAAGCTATTCTCATTCTAGGTGAACGGTATTATATGCCTCACATCTAAAGTAGTGTAGACTGCCTAGACTTGTGGTATTACCAAGAATTGTATTCAAAACGTAATGTATACTAAATACCAAATTATTTTAAAAGCATTTTCAATTTTACTGAAATGAACAGCTGGTATGAGCTGTGATACACTGAGCCAGTGACAGCTGAATGAAGCATTTATATTCAAATATTGTAATTTGTAGGATTAATTTGTTATATTTATGCTCATCTCTGTTCAGGTTCATGGTGTGTATTCCGAGATTCATTCATATTCGTATCGGGCGCAGGCGTTGGTTGAAAAAGCCAAGTTCGCCAACATGCGGCCATCAGTGTATGTACAGCAATATCCCGTTGCCAGATTCTCGCTGACATTATTCTATGGAGCATTAAAAAAAAAAAAACAGTTTGCTATTTCCACAATCTGTCAGTGCTGCCTGCATACTAAACAACATACCCATCTGTGCAGTGCTGCTGCTCCCCTGCAGTCACACAGTGAGAGAGAGTGAGCAGACGCAGTCAGCAGTATCTCAGAGCTGCAACGTGCAGCTGTTTGTGTGTCCGAGAATCTCCATCAACGCAACCTTAATCACATTTCTACGCTGACTGCTGACAGACAACACACACAGTCTCGGAACAGCGGCAGTGGTTGTTTGGAGATTTCAATTCTTCTTGTCGTTTTTAAACTACGCCTGTCATAAACAACAAGCTCCTCTGAGAACTGAAATATTTCAGTGGAGCCACTCGCCCTCATTAATACCGGACACAAACAGCAGGTCACTGATTTCCAGGCAGGGAATTGGAGGCTGCTCCATGTGACAAATATAAAAAATGTTGTATCGCTAACAAGTAACGAAGTCGCTTGTTTGAAGAACACATGCCGAGTGTGAAAGCCTAATAGTGCCGCCAGACACTGTCCACCCTATTGACAACAGTTGTCTGCCACAGACACTGACACTATTTCAGACGCCTCTAATTAACATGTTCAATAGATAGATCATTTAATGAACTCTCAGCATGCCAACAGAAAATGTCACATCAAACTTCAGCCTCACTCTCTCCCTGTCCTCCCCTCTTTCTCCCTCACTACCTCTGTGTCCTCCCTTTATTCACTCCCTTTCAGCCTTTTTTCTACTCATTACTTGACTTCACTCTCCTTTCCAAGTTGAAAAATAATAACATTCCCAGTCCTCTGAGCACTCATAAAAAGTAACACTATGACATGTCTGAACCATATTTTATCTGCACCAACAATTGGCTAACTACACGCTACCTATAGATTTACACACACACACACACACACACACACACACACACACACACACAAAACATGTCATAAATGTAGCTGGCTGTGGAGACAATCACTTTTATTATATTCTCACATAAAAGATTTCCCGTAGCTACACAGTCAGGCTTTGAGACCTAAGTTAAGTGCTGGCAACAACAATGCATCACCGGGTGTCTCATGGGAGAAGAAATCCCAGATATCTACGCTCACTATTTACACTAATTTGGCTTCGAGAGACACTGTTTCCAGTGTCAAAGCTCCATTCAGCAAATGCTTCTATGATGTTTTCTCATTGCACTTTTCTTTTTTCTTTTCTACCATGCATGTGTCTTCTCGCAGCAGTACATCTAAAAGTGGCTGGGGAAAAATGAAAATGACTAAGATGTTCGTCAGGTTTGTAAATGTTTGTAAATGGGCTGTAAAATACTGAGACTTTGGTTCAGTCCGAGCACTCTCGTGAACATTGTTTCCAGCCACAATCTGCATCTTTTTTTCAATGAAAAAGCTCTGATAAACCCCACTGTACACTTCCTTCCAAGCACTATAGTGCATAAACAGAGAGGGGATTTTGCTGCTAAAGAGCCAGATATTTTTCTCAGTTAGCAAAAGGAGCTAAAAAGGAATGCTGGACTAACATTTGCCAGGTGGCCAAAAACATGCATGCAAAATACTGGATGTGTACATAACCAACGATTTGCTAAACAGTTTACCTCAACACATTTATACTGCTTCCAAGTGGCCAGAAAATCAGATAATGCAAGTTTAGGTTCAATTTTAGCAGTATAACAAAACAAAGAGCTAGGCTTAAGACTCTCTGAGGCTATACTTCAGTAGGGCACTGCTTTGAGCTAAATGCCAACGTCAACATGCTAAAATGCTGATGATTAAGCAGGTATAATGTTAATCATGTTCACGATGTTGTTAAAAGTCAGGGGATCACAAGACCACAAATTATTAGAATTTATCCTGAGGGGGCTATGAATATCTGCACCAAATTTCACGGCAATCCATCCATTAGTTCATATAATTCACAATAAACCACAAATCTGTGTCGAGAAAGAAAAGAAAAAGAAGAAAAAGTCAGGGGACTCCTAGAGTCATAAGGATACATTCTCTGGTATCTGTACCGATTTCAGACTGGACCAAAGCAGAGGACCGAGCAACCAACCAACAGAGCTAGAGACACGCTAGCGTGGCTAAAAATATCCCAGTAGGTCTAGACTTGAACTATACAACAATACACTGCATAGAAAAAAGTCCCTGCATTACTGGGGTTTACGGAACAGGTAAAAGTGCTAACGTGAGTAATGTTTTGGAGGCTGACCTGCAGGCTGAGTGCAGAACTCCACAGAGATTTCCCTCTTGTCCCTTTGACCCATCGGAAGCTGCCAAGGCACCTGATGCGGCTGCGCCACAACCTTCACCTTGTAAACTGTCATGGACTTCAGGTTGAGGAACTTGTACTTATAGCCCCCCGCCTTGACCATGTCGTACTCTGCACCATTGAGGAAGATGGTGTGACTGTAGTTGCTGTTGCTGGGCATCCAAGAGAGCTCAGCAGAGACCTGCGTGATGCTGTCCACCCGCAGGTAGTAAGGTGCCACCACCACGTCCTTTCCCACGAGCAGAGTGCACCGGAGCTCGTCCGACGGGCCCCGGTCGGTGATGCTCTGCACTGAGATACGGTAGGTGTTGGTGGCCAGATTGAGCTTTTCAAGAAGAGACTTTGTCCTGCCCCCGTAGGGGACACTCATGCGCACCTCCTTATCCACCAAGACATTGTAGCCACTGATGGAGCCCCAGCCCGGTGGGACCACAGGAGGATCCCAGCCAATAATCACACTCTTGGCCAGTTGTTTAATCAGGTTGATGCGGCGGGGATAAGGCACAATGTCTTCACCGACCTCGTCAGTGCTGACATCCAAGGTTCCTGTCCCGTTGCTGGAGGAGCCCAGGAGGTCCATGCCCAAGCTGCTGGTGCTTAGACAGTCTAGTTTACTGTCCGATAGCAGGCTGCTTATGCTCGTTCCCGTTCCTGTGCCGAATTTCAGTCTCTGAGGCCCCAGGCTACTGTGGTTGAGGTAGCCAGGTTCTTTAGCCACTGTGTCCCTATGTTGGGCGGAGGGTGTCTCCGCATCTTGGACAAATTCCACAAAATTGGATGGGACGAGTCCCCGCTGTCCATCTAGCAGCTCTCCTGAGAAAACAAAATAGTAGATAGTTGGTATTGTGGAGATATTAAAATAAAAGATTAAACACTATCAAGGCAGGTCAGACCTTCGTAAAAGCCATCCTCATCCATCGTCCCGTAAACGTAGAGGTACTTCCCTGCCACCAGGGGGAGCTCTGCCTCAGGATGCTCATTAGGCCCGTCATAAGGATTGTAACTACAGCGGAAAAACATGAACGAACAATTCAACTGCAGAAGTCTTATATTTTACACATATTTCTTTTTACATATTACTCTACATCAGGGTTCTTTTATGTCAACTGCTACAATTATCTAATATGTATGTCAAGGGTAAAGTATCTGCTGAATGCTGCTTTGAAAACATAAAGTTTGTTTCTATTTTTTATCTATTCAGTTTTTTTGTTGTTTTTGAGAGAGCTGAGGACAGTGTGGGTTGAAAGCTCAGGCCCTGTTTCACATATTTGTGCTCTGAGGATTCCAATTATTTTTTTGTGCTGACAGGTAATTTTCCTTACAGATAGAAACACTGAATCATCTTTAAGACCACAGCCTAAAGCTCTGTTAGAGAAAGCTCATAATCTTAGCAAGATGTGTCCATGACTTGTCAGCCAGTTCAGTTGATTGTAATTTAATTACATTTTTATTTTATACTCTTTATTGATCTCCAATGGGGAAATTACAATTTACACTCTGTTGTTAGTACACACTACACACAGGCCTGAAATACACACAAAAAACACATGCACTAACGGAGAGATGTCAGAGTGAGTGGGCTGCGACTGCTGAACAGGTGCCCTGAGCAGTTGGGGGGGTGGGGGGGGTTCGGTGCCTTGCTCAAGAGCACCTTGGCAGTGGCCAGGAGGTGAACTGGCATCTCTCCAGCTACCAGTCTACTTCCATACTTTGGTCCGTACGGGGACTTGAACCAGTGACCCTCTGGTTCCAACCCAACTCCCTATGGACTGAGCTACTGCCACCCCTAAAGAGGTATGTAAAGCGCGTTTTACACTAGACGCATCCAAGGTGGCGCGCGCCATCGTGACGTCAAAATTACGTAATATTCAGCCGGCGCGCCTGATTTATGGCGGGCGGGCAGAGGTCGCGCACGGCTCTTTTTTTTCAGCGGCGCTTGACAAAGCGGAAACGGGAGGCCTGAACGGGTTCGCTGACAACCGGATGCCAGGACTCTCACAGTGACTGCAAGTCTCTCTTGTAAACTTACTGGGTTAAGATGAGTTCTTTTATGGCGAATGAAAGGCTTGATCCGACGAAGTAGGTCATCGAATCAAATCGAAGCATTGACGGCAATGCTGCTGCCAGTTCTGCCGTTGTTTACCTTTTTCTTCTTCTTCTAGTCCGTAGAAAGAGCAACGTCTGTCGCCTTTGCTCATTAGCGCCACCTCTGTTCAGGAGAAGACTGCAACTAGTGTTGCGAGCACCAGCGCGGGTATAAATAGTCACGGCGATCCCATGACGTCACATTTGCACGTGCCAGCTGGGCTGCGTCTAGTGTATAAGACCCTTAAAGGATTTGGCCACCTTCTCTTGTTAATTATCACCCTCTCTTAGGATGTTAACGTGTTCGGGGGGTTTGTGTTATGTTAGCACAAAGCTCCTGTTAACACTTACTCTGAAAATGCACTGAAACCACTCAAAATATTTTGATAGTTATATGGACTTTTAAGAACTTGTTGGAAACAGTAAAGAGTCTCATCCTGCACTGACCTGATTACAAAATCCAGGAGGAGGTTGTATTTGTTGTCTGTGTTCAGTGTTTCAAATGAAACAAGATACACTGTGAAGTAGTAGTAGGTGAATAAGTAGTTGTGTGTTGTGTGTACGTACCTGTACCGAGCAATACACAGACGAACCTTCCCCGTAAACCTCAGTTTGGACCTGGTAGTTGAGCTGAGCTCTTTGTCCATCTAGAAAACGCGGAACAAATAACCCTATTTTCAACATCAAATTCTCCTCTGTGTTTTCACCTTTCACCTCATACTCAGAAAACCAAGCATTCAAGCTTGGTAAGTCAAAAGGATTTTGCAACAAAGCAAGTTGCCAAGATGTTCAGAGATGTTGAGGTATGCTGGATCTGTCTGTGCTCTGGAATTCACAGAAAGTCTTACAAAAAAGTAAACAAAAAGCACATAATATACATATTTCTTTTGTTTAAATTTTTCACCTCCTGTGCACAAAAAATGTTTTGATCAATCCCAAATAGCCGGCCTGCATGATAATACCAGGAAGCCTGCTGCATGGATTTGCTCTTGTTCAGCCCAAACACATTACTTAGATTAAAATGAAGCAGCATTTTCCCCCAAATTGTTACAAACTGCTGTCTATACTAAATGATAACAAAGGCATAAGAGAGGTAACATATCTAACACTGAGTTGAGCTCACTTAATGCTGTACAGGACTATATATATTGTTACTGGAAGTTCACATACCTAACAACAGGATGTCATTTAGGTAAACAGGGCTAAAGCTAATCTAAGTTGTTGGGGATTCTTCTCTATTGCAGCCCACATTGTGGTTTTGGATGTTCAGCTTGAAGTTTGTTAGACACATTTATTTTCTATAGATGTCATGCAAAGTGAAAATGGAGAAATGTGCAATAAAGCAAAAGCCATATGGGCCACACACGGACACTATCAGATACCTCAGAGTGGGAAGCCCGTGCTGGGCTGCTGACTCGGCCACGAGTGAGGAATGTTGGCTTGACAGAGAGGAGCTCAGGCTTGTCTCCGCTGATCTGGAGTGGTCGAATGAACTCAGATATCAAAGATCTGCTTGTTGGAGCCTCATTGCCTGTGGAACAAACAGAACTTATCTCACCAGATCTTCACATCACAATGTAACAGAACTTATATCAAACGTGTGACCAAAAGAGAGAGCGATGCAGAAAAAATAAACCGTATCTCAACATTTTAACATTGTGTAACGGTAATGTAATGCAAAAAACAAAAACAGTACAAATACCAGTAATAGTACCCATACTTAATAACCAGCTGATTAGGGCTGCCCCTTTTAAGTCGATTAGTCAACTAATTGGTCATTTTGGTGTTAGTCATCTAAAATTTCTTTTCATTTTTCATGCTGAATGACTTATTTCCAAGAAAACGTATGAGCACATCTCTGGTAAAGACTGAAAGTGGTGCTTTTGCAAGATTCTTTGTGGGGAAAGTCAGTTTTAAAGATCTGTCGATTAAATCAACTAATACATCAGTCGACAAAATCATATGAGTGTTAGTCGACTGAGAATGTCTTTAGTCGTGGACAGCCCTACAGCTGATTGTATGTTGTTTACATGTATTAGGCATTTACCTGCACTAAGACATGATGATCTACTAACTCTCCTTTTGAAGTTACTACAATTTAAATATATGTTTTTGAGCAGGTGTCATTTAGGTCGATATCTCACAGTACTGTACTCTCTTGTAAAAAATTGTAAAGATATTTAATAAATTAAACTTGATAGCAAGAGCTGAAGGATATTACTGTAATTAGTGAAGCATTTGGGAATTAAGAAAAACAAGTCAAAAACAAACAGAGAACAGGTTTTGCCAGCTAGAGACTATTTCTCACTGTGACTGATTATTTCATAAACAGTTTGTGTTTACTGCGGATTAAGTCAGAAGCCTCTTGGACTTCTAATTTCAGCTGCAATTCTTTCCATTATGAAGGAACTGACTCCTCTTCCAATATGTTCAGTGTGCAGTTACTGCCAGCAGCTCTCACGTGACAGAAACGATGCATTTATTCAATTGCACAGCACTTTAGTTAAAGTTCCACTTTAGAGTGGGCTACATCAAGCAAAAATGAATATGGTTTTTATTATTTATTGTAAATATAAGTAAATATCCCATGAAATGAATATCAATACATATTAAGTTAATACATTTATAATGTATTAACTTTAGTCACAAATGAGATGTCAGCCCCTTGGAAATATGACAATAAATCAATATTACTATTTATTTTGCTAAAATTACTTATGTACTGATATATGAGCAATGAGACATATCTGAGTTAAAAAAAAAACAAGAGATAAGGATAAGATCCTACCTTTTCCTATGGGGGCAGCCAGTCCATTAAGGAGCTGTGAGAGGGATTTGTTGGGCGACCCAGGAGATTCACATAGAGTTAGGGGTTCAGTGCTGAGGATATCAAACTTCCCAGCCTGGAGCCGGAACTTCTCCAGCTCTTTTGACAGGAGGTTGAACTGCTCACTCTGAGACCGACATTTTTCCTCCAGCTCGCGGACCTTGGCCTGATGGTGTTGAGGGAGGAGAGTCATCAAGAGAGGAGTGAGAGACAGAGAAATAGAGAGAGAAAGACAGAAGGACAGACAGACAGACAGACAGGGGCAGGGAGAGAAAGGATGGGAAACAAAGGAAAACAACAGAAGACAAAATAAGGAAGCCACAAGATGCAGGACGGAACATTCTGCACACAGAAATACTAGAGTACTGTACACACAGTACAGTAGGTACGTATACGATGCTATACGTCTACTGTCTACACACAAATAGAACATGGAATAAGATTTACTTTAGGACTTATAACATGTGGATTGGCCATTGCAGAGAAAAGACATGTTACAATGACTTGAAGACAGTATACAAATCACATGCACAACTACAGTTAATGCTAAAAATACTGAAAATGAAAAAACTTGTGTCTAGGCAGTATGCATACCCAAACTGCAGAGTGGCATAGAGGAGGAGGCTGATGATATTCTACATTTTTCTTATTGTCAAGTAATCCCTTGAAAATACCAAAACCAACAATAATTTAGTCCTACTAACAAATATTATCTGTGTAGCCAAAGCCTGATATATCTTATTCCTCTGTGCCGTAGAGCTCCATTGTTGTCCAAAAGCTATTAAAATCACACCAATGAGCCACACTGTTGCATTGGGTAACATGTTCCTCCATTATGATGAACATGGGCATTGTGGTTTAAGTCAATCCCACATACTGTACAGTATCCTGCTGCTGTAAATACTCAGCTAAGCAACAAATGTGTATTAATCTGCAGCTGAAAATAGTCCCCAGCAAATGCATTATTTACTTCTGTTTGAGGAATGTTTCCGAAAGACTAAAGTGCCAAACTGGGGAATTCTTTTTATGGAAATATGTATTTGTGACAATACAGAATATCTCTTTGGAAAGATGTACATTGGAGATTAATGGACTTGGGGGACGTTCGAAAATATTGTTGGTAGTGGTCGTTTCATAGAATTTGGTAACAAAAACAAATAAATATAAATATAATATAAAATAACACCAGCTGTAAGCAGGAAACTTATTGCACAAACTAACACTGGGCAGGTATAATAGAAATTCCAGGTGCTAGAGCACTATTTCTCAACTCACTTCTCAACCTGAAACTGCAACAATCTGAACCGCAGATGCTCTAGAGGACACTGAAGCTACCATGGAATTTTGTTTAGCACTGCCCAACACACAGCAACGCCCCCTGCTAATACTCTATGCTATTCTGTCCATTTCATGCACACAGATTTTTGCTGGATATAACATGCTGCTAGCTCACAGACACCAAAGGAATTCCTGCATTTGTGAAATAGAATAAGTAAATTAAGAGGTATTAGTTTTAATAGCATCATACAGTTCTCAGCTGTATGGCAAGTACAGTTAGTAAAACACATGCTGAATAACATGCAATGCTACAACGAAAAAAGGATAACATGTACCACTGTTTGGCAATGTGATCCTTTGATAACAATTACAGTCTTATAAACTCAGAAAGCTCTAATATCTACTGTATGCATCAATATATAAACGTAATGAGTAATATTATGTAGATGAAAAACTGAAAAGCTGAAATATCTGCAATGCATTAAGACTTCCAGACTTTTTATTGCAATTTATTTTACCAATAAAATAGATTTTCTGCATTCATTTATTGTAGTCTGATCTTTTTATCTGTTCACATCTTAAACACACACTTTTTAACACGTGTTTGGTCTTATGAAGTTAAATTTGCACACCTCAATGTGTTGATGGGCTTTGATTATGTGGGACTGAGGTCGGTCACTGAGGCCCCAGGCATTCCTCTTTAATTGAAGTCGATCCATATTCTGAATCTTTTCATCAATTGTTAAGCGAGTGTCGCTGAATTTTTCTTTATGATCAAGTCAGAAAGACCTCCAGTTTATGCTGTCAGTCATGTTCCAGACTTTCAAAAAGCTCTCTTTGATGGGAAATGTGAAACAGAGCTGAGTGGGTAGTAAAGCCCAAGAAAAGAAGCAGCCCTGAATATTTCTGAAAACCAAAGAGCAAAGAGCACACATCAGATTAGTTCTGGACTGATGTATGCTTTATGTTACCTTTTACCTTTTGAGTACCACTTGTATATTTATCGTGTTTATCATTAATACAAAACTTAGATAGTGATGAATAATTTTGTTTGTAATGTGGTGTTACATCACCATACCACCTGGGCCAAAGTAAACATAGGGGGTACTGTATACCCTTATTGACTATACTGGGAAAGGTAAAAAGTGTCAAGTAAATAAATAAAAACAATTCTGAAATACCTGCATGCTGTCCAAGTGGTTCTGTATAAGCATAAACAAACACCCATTCAGTAAAAAGAGATGTAGGAAAGAAATAAAACACAATTACACATGTGATCACTCATACGCATCTTGAAAGCACAACACTCCTGAACTTATGGTCTGCTTTGACACCCGCACACACACACACACACCGCCTTATTACAATGCTAATAGTAAGAGATAATGGCATTTTTTAAATGGATTTTATAATTAAAAGTCTGTGACATTTTGTTCTTTACAATGTATTCACCTTTCTGAAAAAAAAGGCTATTTACACAACTCTGATGTTAAGTTTAAATGCGTACCTCACAAGTCAATATATCAGTCAAATATTGTTATGGAAATCTTTATATTTAGCCCCGGATTTATATCTTAAAACATGAGAACTAAAAAAAAACAAAGAGCATAAAAATTCAGGTAGTGCGGTCACAAAGAGCAGGAAATGGCTCTAGGTATACACAGGTCTGCCCCAGGGCTGACTAGTCCCTTATCCTGCAGCAGCAGCAGCAGCAACCACATAAGCACACACAGTCAATTCCCCCTCCCCCTCCCCCCCCCCACCCCCCGAGTCCAGACGCTCACCTCTAACAGATGGACAGCGCCTTCATGTTCCTTTTTTGCCTCAACCTGAGCCTGGGAAATACAGGGTGCAGCGTTTCAGTTCACTTTCATTTATATTGCAGTTAAGTTTCAGTTTAAAGCGCCAATGAAAGACCTTTACAAACAAAATAGAAAGACCTTTTCATTCATTGGTGCTCACGGTGAAAATGATTGAAAAGAAAGCCACCATCTCTATGTGAGGCCACGATGAAGGATGAAACTTATCTGTATATTGTCACATTGTTCCCTTTCCAACAGTGCCTTGATTTGAACAATTCTAACTTAACCACAACCAGCTCAAGATATTGTGGCTTTTTTTTTGCACCATTTTCACCTTTTATATTTTATGGGTTTTTTTTAAAGCTGGTTTATTATGCAACATGAAACAATTATGTGCACACAAGACCAGTTAATATAATCAAGGAAGCATTTGTCAGTTTATTACACTTACCTGTGAAGACCACTTGCCTGAGAGCATATAAACCAGAGATGTCAAACTACCAGCCTGGGGGCCACATCTAGCCAGAGAAGAATGTTTGGTTTTTTCCTCATTTTGGTTTTCCCCGATATAGAACATTTATGTGCCAGTGTATTTCTTGGCTCTGAGTAGTGACTGATAAAATGGCAAACTGTCAACATGTCAACATGGTGTGCAGTATAGGTGCAGCAGCACTTAAGCTTAGGCCAACAGGGCTCTTTACAGCACACCTGACAACCTAATGGCTCTTTCTAAACCTGAAAGAAAGTGATGTGACAGTTTAAAGAGAACGTGGAACAGAAAGAGAGAAAGAGAAAGTGGACAATTCTTTTTCAGTGCAACTGCTTCCTGCATCATCTACACGCAGAAATCTGCCATTCACCAGGAATACAGGGTATTCAAGTGCCCCCACTAGGAAATAGCAACCTGGCCACTGGTCCTCAGGTAATTGGAGTTTGAAAACCCTCATCTATCTAAACCGACATTGTAATCGCAGATATCTCACACTCCGATACGTGCAACTACAATATATTGCAAAACAGGTGTGATCCTGGCTATTATTTCTTTTTAAGATTATTTTTGGGGGATTTTCAGCCTTTATTTATAGGATAGCTGAAGACATGAAAGGGGGGAGAGAGAGGGGGAATAACATGCAGCAAAGGGCCACAGGTTGGAGTCGAATCCGTGGCCACTGCGTCAAGGAGTAAACCTCTGTATGTGGGCGCACGTTCTACCAGGTGAGCTACCCAGGCACCCCTGGCTATTATTTCTATTTATATAATGATTACCTACATGATGAACATGTGTACAGGGTGTATGTTTGAATGGCTGTTTAAGTTACGTCTAAGAAAAATGGCCTGGACTGAGGCTCTGTGCAAACAAACATAATTGTGAACACATTTTAAATTAAGGAGGCTAGGGCATTCAAAAGGAATGAGGTTTGGGTATTATAGAACCATTGAACTGTATAGAAACATAGCATAATGCACGCCATTTTTCTTATGGGAACTAGAAACATCTGTTTAGAAAAACTGTGTTCCACATGAATATGAGAGCATCTGTGGACTTTACAATTTCATAAATCTACTTTGCAGGCAATTAATTTAGGAGAATGCAGAGAGCAGCCAGTGTCTGAAGGAAGATAAGGCAGTAATGAGCTTCTGTTAATGAGAGGGGAAAAAAGCTGAGAACTCTGCCTGTGAAAGGCTGACTGTGAAGTTAGAGCAACACTGCAGCAACAGCAACACTGGGCATACATACACACTGTTTCGAGAGAAGGCATTGGTGACAATTCCTATCACGTTCACACTATCAGCAATCTCAGCCATTGCTGGGCTTGCTTTGGCATTACGGTCAGCTCCAGTGCACAGAGGAGGAGGCCCGACCATCAAATGGCCTGGGCCAGCATTTATGTTTAAGCAAGCCTCTAAAAAGTGTCATATTTACTTTGGGTTTTCAATGTTTGATTTGCTTGCTTGTAACAAACAAAGAGCAGCGCTCCTGAAATGTTGAGCACTCAGGGTTTGGAGATTGATAAGACAGCTGAAGGATGGGGTTAAGAGGATGCCCTGAGAGAGCTCTAGTAGTGCCAGTGATGAAAATGTTGAGAGAGGTGAGTATTACAGCCTATAGAGAAGTATTTCCTTTGCTCTGCTCTGTATATTACAGTCCTTGAGTAGACTTCTACCTTTGTTAGTACCGGTGCTCATCAAAAAGCTCTTTTGAATCATGACACGGGCCCAGGCTGAGCAAACAAGAAAGCCCAAACCTGTGGTGCTGTGAGTGTTAAGTAACCTGAGCTCCCTTACCTTCTGAAGAACTTCAATCTCCTGCTGCTTGGCATTGAGTACAGCCAAGGCCTGCTCATGCTCCAACTCTAGCTGCTGCCTCCGCTCTGCAGCCTCGCGCATATGCTGTCCGCAGGGGGTGCAGGGGTGGAGAGCCAGGAGTGAGGATTGGGAGGGGTGAGGGGAGGGGGGAAGGGGGGGAGGAGCATAGAGAGGGCTGCTGTTAGTGGAACTAAAACCCAACGGCACTGAGCCAACACAAAATGCATCTCCAGTCTTCTACTCCACACTCAGAGACAACACAGGTGTTAACATGTGCACACACATTACACATACAGAGGCTGGTTAATTAACAGTGTACTGACCTTTAAACCCTTAAAAAAAGCCATGTGAGAACAGTTTATGTCAAATGATCTGCAGGAAAGATCAGATCAAATTGTGCACGAAAGGTGCTTATGGATGAGGACTAGAGATGCTTTGCTGTGTGAACAAAAAAAGAAACTAACATCAATCCACAGTCAGGTTTGCTGCGCCCTTTAGGTAACACAATACCTGTTCGAAGTCTGGTTACTGGTACTGTTTGAAAAGCTGTCCTCAGCGATGTTGTCTTTGCATGATCAATACAGGGTTTTACGTTACATGAAAAGGGTGAGCAAACTCCGTAGCGTGCTCACTTGTCTGTGGTCATCCATAACAACAAAAGAAGCCATACAATACAAGGGACTGAATGCTAGGCTCTTCATAACACAATATGCTCGTGTCATCCAGTCACATCACTGCTCCCACTATAGGTGAACACTTGAGACACTTTCAGGTGAAAGAAGCAAATGACTTTTCCATGCCAGTAAGAATCTAAGATAGGTAATGTCATCAAACGTGTAGGTGACATTATCATCATGAAGGGTGACCCAGTCTCTCCGTCTCCTCTTCCTCCCCCTCCCATCATCATAAAGCCAAACTCTTTGTCCTGCCTCATGCAAAAATCACATTCCACAGTGCTGTGGTCGTATAGCCAGGTGACCATTCGTACGTCTGGTAAGCAGCCCACGGATAAAAGGGGGAGATAAGCACAGCCACTCAGGTGGACAGAAAGCATTCAGAATGGGATTGAATAGGACTGCTCCCTAACAGATGGACATAGCAGTGATACCTTATAAATCTAGCAGGGGTAGAAGGGACGGGGAAGATGGGAAGGGGCAAGTCAGGGAGGGTAGGACTGCATGAAAGGGTGGAATAGGAAAGGAAAGAGGGGCAGTGTGCTCCAAGCTTCTACTCTTTCACAGCTCCTGGTCAGACCTCCCAACACGACACTGGAAGGCAACAGACATGTCAGGGACATTAGATAGTATAGCGGAAGATAACCAGATGGAGGCAGTGTAGCACAGGTAGGAGAAGGGGTACTGGCAAAGGGTTAGGCTCCATAAAAACACCTGAATTAGGATCCCGGGATAGGCGGACTACTAGAACTAGAGATGCACACAGTGTAAGGCTTCCTCACCTTGAGCACCTGCTCTAGGTTCTCCAGTTTGCCTTGGAGCTGGTTCCTCTCCCACAGGGCTAAATCTCTCTCCTGCGTCACAGCACCAAGGGTCTCTTTGAGCTGGGCATACTCAGACTTCACCTGTGCAGACAGAACAAGCAAGGAGCAAAGAGACTGAGTTTGAGAGTGCAGCTGTACTACAGTTTATCTCTTTATTTGGGGTAAAACCAGGCAAAATCATTGCATCATATTTTGTTTTCACACTGACCTAAACTGATTTTTAGCCTCTTTAAGAATACTGGCAGGTTCATGTTTTTCTTTGCAGACATGAGAGTGGTCATTCTCTTGCTCCCCTAAAAAAAGAGGTTACCCTTTATGGTTTCCTGGTCTGGATATTTTTTCCTGCCCCCTAGTCTCCAACCTCTTTGTTAGAAAATGGTCAGATATAGTGTTTGCCCTACGACAGTGATGACAATGGGCATAGAAAATTAATAAATGAAAATTGTGTCTAATTACTCCTCTCCTTTTCTTTATAATGAGCTGTTATTCGTTTTGGTACCGCTTAAGTGCAGGTGTCCTGCCTGTTGTTTTTTTTTTTGCATGGCGAAATTAAAATTAGCCTGTGGAGTTTAATTGTAAATAGCAAAGGTATGTTTACAGTCAGACTCATCACCATCGGCTATCAGTCTGATGATGATTTAGCCTGTGGGAGCAATGGACAATATTTCAGGTGCCAAGACTTCCTCTTCCGTGCACCCTTTAATTGTTTACAGTCCGAGTCAATACGTTTTGTAGGTGTTTTAAGTCCAGGCGACATTTTGGCTAACCTCTATAAACAGATATCCATATGAATGCAGATCAGATGCTAATCAATTGGTTCTCAGATGGCCTTTCGGCCAATGTGTTCTGACTCTTTTGCGCCCCACACAGACGGTTTACCTGCATGCAACCAAAGCCCTCTCAAATTGGTCAATACTACTCGGACTACAAAAGGGAACCAGAATGCTTCCGATACCCAAATCTTTCCCCGTTGCCTACAGATTCTGCATTTATATGCAGGTAGAAATTATGTTAATATAAATTAGTCCCAACCTAACGCATTGTGAGTATGTATAATATAATATATTAAAACTGTTTACATCCATGTTAGTTCATTTGCACTCTGCTTCTTCCCTGCATTTGGCTGGTGCATTACCATTTTATTTGGCACAGTACTGCCACCTGACGGTCAGCACAATAGTGTGAAACCATCAGCAGGAATCCCTGCGTCACCTGTATGTATGTGCGTATGCCTGAGATGCAAAAAACAAAGGGGGCCTACCCATCAAGTCATTGTAACTAGTGGTCAAAAATACCACAGGGTACCTTTATGGGTGGCTCATAAACCGTCCACCATTACCCAACTATACCATGTTGGCGATGATAAAACCTGTTTCAAGAGCTTTACATTAAATGCATCATTGCAGACTACAACAACAGTGTAATCACTACAGGGTGGTGGTAGGCAAATGCCAATGAGCAAATTTCCCCTGATTCACACTACGGAACTAAAGATGGAGGACAGAGTGTTAAGGAGTCATCATCTTACAAAAATAACCACTTGTTAAGCAGCTGTCATTTATTATTAGCTGTGTTATTTTAAACTGAATAATACAGTTAGATTAACCAGTGACAACGGTATTCAAGCTCTTGAAGAAGCAGTGGCTCAATTAAAGGTTTGCCACTTGTTTCCTTTATTCTAGGGTGGACAAAATGTCAGGAAATGTCAGGAACACCATTCAGTGCGATCCCAATTCAAAAACACCACAAAGCCTTCCAACTGACTACAGAGTTGAATCAGTGCCTTTTTCGTACAATATGAACAAAAACTGAACATAAAAACGCTTCAAAAAGGTAGAGCTCTTGCTTTGGATTGAATTCAATTGTACAGCTGTTTCTATTTTTCTGGTTGTCACTGTTGATTTGAAGCACTATGCTGCCATAAACTTTAATGCCACCTGAAGCATTTGTAGCATTTAAAAACAGGCAGAAATCTTATGGGGCCAAATGTGGGAGCTGGCTGGTTTCGGTGATAAAAGCCTTTAAATATTATAATAATGCAAGAAAAACATAATTCACTGGCTGCCATGGGTGCAGACCAAAACATTAATACATTATTCACTCTTCATTGTTAACCAAGCACTAAAGATTCAATTGACTGAAGTAATTGCACATTATATTAACACTGTACATCAATTCAACACCAATGAGGTCTGTACTGCCATTATGAACAATATATGAAAAATGTGACTATTTCTATTTCTACATTTTCTTCATAATCTGTCTCCCACAGGCCAGTTGTATTGTTACTTAAGAGGCAGTATTTTTCAATCAGCTTTTTAAAAGGCCTCTTATCGGCAGCAAGATGACTTTCCTGTAGTCGTAATGTGGCAAGGCCCCTTCCTCAGAGCAGCCATGAATGACTAATGATTCCTTGAGGAGGGCGTTTCAACAAACACCAGCAAAGCAAAACACAAACAGAAACCAGTGAGTCTGCCTCTGAACCACCCGCCTCTACACAGCAAAAACTATCCGCATGGATAGAACGACTGTCAGACTAATGTAGACAGATCGAACGGAACTATATTGGATTCAGCAGAAGCAGGTCAATAGTCTATTATGGGTAGAGGGAGTTGCCGTTCGTAGCCCCTCCTAATTCATTCAGACACGATAGGGATCAGAACACGGGGGTGTAAGCAAGGGCTAATATCCGCACTGCCCTGCAGAGTGCTGCTCTCATATCCGTCAGTGTGATAACAGTTCAGGATAGCTGCTCCAAGAGCCCCCCAAGTCCTGATAAGACATCAATAACCAGCATCCCACCCTTCTTCAACCCAACAGCAACTACCTGCCAATCAGCTCCTTCAGGAAATTGCCTTCCTGTCCACAGAGAGAGGCCTGGTGCCTTTTTTTGTCGATCTACTTTAACTTTGTGTTATCAGCTCTGAAGGCCTTTGAGGTATTGGGGCTAAAAGGAAGGTGAGGGTGTTTTAATAGAATTGGAGGTTTGTTGCTTTCATTTATATGCTGAGAATTGGAAAAACGGCTCCATCTATCCAGCATCCTACTGTAGGTGCAGTTTCGGCTAAGTTATAGTGTGACCCAGAAAGTCATCTGATACAGTGTTAATGTAAAGACCAAAGAGGCTGTGGCCTATGAAGAAACAAGACTAAGAGTCTACAGCCACGTTTAGCAGCTCTGTGAGGCTGTGCTTAGGCACTGCTCTGCTTTGTACAAAATGCTAATGTAAGCGTGCTAACATGCTTAAAATGACAATGCTAACATGCTGATGTTTACCAGGTGTAATGATCACCGTCTTAGTTAGAGAGTTAGCACGCTAAGATTTGCTAATAAGCACAAAACACAAAGTACAGCTGAGGATGATGGGAGTGTCATTAGTTTTGCAGGTATTTGGACACAAACCAAAGTATTGACAGACAAAATGAAATTGTGACCCGATGGTGGTGCTATATGACAAGTTAAGGGATCACTAAAGCTACTACAATTCATCCTGAGCGGAACATGAATGTCTGTAACACATTTCAATGCAATCCATCCAATAGTTGTCGGCACAAGCCAGGGGATCTCCAAAATCATTAGGATTCATCTTCTGGGAACTGTGCATGTCTGTACCAAAATATACGAACACTCATCCAATAGTTGTCTACATACATGTAAATAGATAGATAGATATAGATGTTTCACTAAAAAAACAAAAATGTCAACCTCATAGTGGCACTACAGAAAATTTCACGGAATTCCAAAGTCAGTAGGATTCATCTTCTAGTGACAATGAATGTCAATCCATCCAATAGTTGTTATTTCAGACTGGACAAAAGTGGTTGACCGACCAACCGACAGACCGACAGACAGACAGACAGACTAACGTTGACATCCATAGAGCCACGCCACCAGCTAAAATCATGTTTTACTGTAGGTGTGCTCACAAGACAGTTATGAGCTTATAATCATTACAAGTGTAAATGGAGCAGCACTGAGATGTATACAGTACATAGCCAAAACCAAGGGCTTTTCGCCTCTTACCTTCTCATACTCAGATGTCTTGTGGCTATTGTTGAAGAACTGGAGGTTCAAATGTTTGTTCTCCTGGAGGAAATCTTGAAGCTCATTCTCCTAGACAAAAAAGGCAGAAAGAAAACAGTGTTTAGAACCCCAGAAAGTCCCAGTGATTAAACCAGAGCACAGCACTCAAAGCCAGCGTGTTGTTAGCGATAGCCCATGCATTATTCATCTGAGGAGACCGCTCGAGGTTCTCTACGTTCTAGAAGCTGCCATTTTAGCGACTACAGTGAAACAATAATAATAGTGTCATAATAATAGCTTTTATGTCTTAAACATACTAGAGTAGATGTAAAAAGAAACCAAGAAAATGTTCTTCTTCACCGCTCTCTGTGAGTGGATGTAAATTAAACATGCATTCTGATATCCTCCTAAGCACATACGCACGCGCACACACACACGCATGCATGCACGCACCCACGCACGCACCCACCCACGCACGCACACCCTCTTTTCCCCACTCTCTTTCCAAGTGTGTTGAGCTGAGGGTAAAAAAAAAAAAAAACCTTCAGTGCAGAGAAAGAAAACTTAATTACATTCAATCAACAGTCATGAGGCGTGCCGTGGATGCAATTTATAGTGCCAACTGGAGAGTTCTCTGAGATGTGCAATTCACTGTGGCTACAGCAGCATGTAGGCCAATTGTAGGCCAAACCTACTGGCTCATGCATGATACATTTACTGTAAAAGTGTGTACAGTGTACAGTTCTTCTTAAAGGCTAGTGATGGCGAGCCTGCCTCTTTTCCCCCTTATGTTTTACTTATGAAGGATGTTTCAGAAAGCAAACTGAGACAGGAGTAACCATTACAAAACAAACATGCATGCAAGGGTCATTTGCTTTAGTGATGTTCATAAAGCATTGTAAAAATCAGCTTTGTCTGGTAAAGGCACACCAAAAACATTTTTCGACACGTCACAGTAGGAGAATCGCAGGCGTAAATAATAAAACAAATGACGGCTGAATTACATTTATCTGCTTCAGTTTCAGGGTCCTGGTATCGTGCATGCTGGCTCGCTGTCACGCTGTCACTGGGAATACAGCAGAGCCATCGTTAATGTTATTAGTATCACCTGTGCTTTTCCTACTATGACAAGTCCAAATGTCAGCTGTGATGAAAGCCTACTGTTCGTGATGAACTCAGGTGTACATTTAGACTTGTTGATGATTGATTGCAGACTGCTACCAGGTGGTGTATGTACTGTATATGTAGAGTATATTAGGCTGTATCTGCCACCAGACCAAGTGAGGTCAAAAAGTACGGTAATAATGTAAGCTTAATATGCAGTTATCCTTTTTCTACATTATTATAAGGTATGATAACCAAATTTCAAAAAGAACATTGTATCTACAGTAGATAATGCATCATTAAATTGGTATATGTTTGGACATTGCTATTAGTTTTTCATGATAATGTAAGACTATAAATAGCACTGTGAATTGGAGAAACCTATTAACATTATATAATTTACTAATGCATATACTATACTGTACTGTCGGGAGTGTTATAGATATTATATACTACACTGGCCTGTGCTCAAATTACATGTAAAAATGAAGGAAATGTTTTATTTGTAATGAATGGATTATTTTGGGGGGATTGTGAAAGACCACACAAACATGTTTTAAATCGTGTATCATTATACAGTATAGCTATAATGCACATACTACATTTTCCTGCTACACTACTATTACTACTAACTGTTGTTACTACTCACTACTTCTAATAATAGTAATATTAATAATAAGGGACATGTACTGTGTGGACACAACTGCAGTGTATATACTGTACATATGCACAACATTGAGGAGAAATACTGTCAAGGACATGCAATGATAAGTAAACAACAGCCTGGAGACAGCACCAAAGTCACATCTGAGATCTGCTGCTTTTCCATTAATTTCATTTCAGTTCCCGAAAAATTATTGGCATTTCAACCTGCATCAATTGTGTCCAGTCAATTTTAATGCTTCCCGTACAAGCACTAGATTGCATTCGCATTCCTATTCATATGCATTGATCCTTCAATTGGGAGCTAATGTGGGCTGGCTAAGCCTCCAGGTGTTCATTCTGAAGGACACACGCAGCTACTGAAAAACAAACAAACAGAGAGCTCACATTTTACTGTATGCACACTGATTAACACAGTGGACATTAAGCATTTCAACGTAGACTGCCATGCTCATTTAAAAATCCTTTTTGGAATTTAGAAACGACAGCACAGCACACACGTAGTGATGCAAACCAAATTGTCTTGAACACAGAGAATCAGCTGTTTCTTTGTCCTGTATTGTTGACGTGTTAACGCTTTAAAGAGATCAGTATACGTCATAATCCCTTGACAAGACACATTCTTTATAGAGTGTGTGAGCCTAGTGAGGAAGAGAATCCCATGCAGAATACATCGTGGCCTATATTGAGCTGCCTCCAACATTATTCAGCTGAGGTTTTCTGCTGAGGTGTGTGATTTGCCATTTGAGATTTGCTTTGAATACTAACACCAATGTACACATAAAATGTACTACACAGCATAAATTCTGTTTGATTAATTCTTTTTTGTAATGCTTTAGAAACTGGCTAATAGTATACTGTATATATATATATATATATATATATATATATATATATATATATATGTAACCAATTCAAATCTCCATGACATAAACAGCAAATGTAACCGATGTAAAAACAACATAAATGTTAATTACTGTAATATACTATTTGCAATGTTACAAATACAAAAATAAATATACTATAGTGAGCAAACAGACAAAACAACACAAAAATATTATATTTATATATAATAATATTGTGTAGAGATAAACAGGGAAGTCTTTTAGATGTGTTCTATTCATTCTTGACAAGCCAGGATATAGTTTCATGAATAATGCACTATGGAACAATAGTATTATGCCTGAGGCAGAGTACCTGGGTCACTCCTATGTTTGAAAGCAGTGCAGAGGCAGTCGTGTGTTCTGTCCAGACATGATCTGACTCAACCTGGTGTTCCAGAGCTGTGTGTTTAAATTTCGACATGCCTGACCGACGAATCAACTCTGCCATTTAAAACAGGAGCAAAGCAAACATTCCACCCACTTACTCTCTGCTCTGTAGACTCTGTGTAAACAGCATTATTTGCTCTTGGTCAGTATAGACGACAGCCACCATTACTATTGTACTAATAATCAGCTACACCTTTTCAGCCTGACTCTTACTATATTTATTTATCCAGACCATCTGCTCTGAACCTTGCCCTCCTGACTACTGGCTGATTGTGACATTGATGACATTAAAATAGGAAAATTATAAAGGTATAAACCTTTTATAAGTAAATTTGGGGACTGGCAAGATTCCAAAAATGTAATTGTGTATGTCAAGTGTACAGTTGAAATGTACTGACTTAGCTGCACAGTGTAGTGTAAAAGTACATACTGCCCTTTCAGGTCCTCTGCATACTTTTGTTCTCTATAAAGGGGACCTTTGGTATTTTTCAAACTATTCTCTATTTTACCATGTTTTTGTGCCTAAGTGACTAATTGGAATGAGGGCGGGGCGGTAATGGAAGGCTTGTTTCATGTGGACACGCTGACAGTTTTGTTGTCATTACTTAGAATTCCTTATGGGGGCTGCAGAAACTACGCACTATAGCTTTAAGCTTTCTTTAAAATAGTGTTAAAATCTCATATTGTCTCGTTCTCGTGAACCCAATCTCGTGTCTTGTCTCGTGAGCTGAGTGTCTCGTCACACCCCTAGTTTGTAGGGATGCGTTTTTTTTACCTTGGATTTTTCTCTGTGTGAAACGAAACCGAACCAAGGGGGAAACGCTCCAAGTTTACAAACCCATCAACTGATTCGGACCAGAGCAAATGAACTACAGGTGTGAAGACGACTTAGTGGACGTACCCCTTAGTGGACGTACCCCTTAGTGGACGTACATTGACTGTGCATAACTGCTCCGTAGGATTAGATTGCAGCCCGTTTTGCGGCTGCACGCTGCATCCCTCTTGCTCAATACTGGACCAATTTGAAAAATAGTTTTCCCCATAAGTCACTTAGACACTAAAACATGGAAATATAGGATCCAGGTTGAAAAATACCAAAGATCCCCTTTAAGCTCTGAATTTACTGTACTGTGTAAAATGCAACAACAAAAAGAATCAATCTTGACATTGATTTCTGTTTTTTTGCTTTTGCACATACAATGCATGCCATGTGTCCAAGCAATAAGAACTGCCAATCCTGCCTTTGGCAGAAGGTGTTTGTGCTTACAAACAGCTCTTAAAGAAAGCTAAGCTGACCACAAAGGCAGACATTTCACATTCCAGTCCTTGGACTTGTTAAGTCTGCTGTCTGCCTCGGTGTTAATCTTCAATTAGCACTGATACATATTCGGGCAACGCTAACACAGGTGCCTGTCGCCATGGTAACGGGCCTTAAATGCTAGCGGAGGCATTATTCCTCTGGTGGTCTGTAGTTATATTCTCGATACCCAGGAAGGTTGAGGTGCCAGATGGCTATGCCAGTGTTTGCTGTCACTCACACACTCAGTTATTATATATACGACTAAGAAGAGACATGGCATTAATAGCATCTGGAATTTCAAAGACTTGAAAAATGAACGTATATATTCCTGTATATGCTGTTAGTGTCAATGTAAATAGACGTTCAAAATCTACTAGCAGAGGAGCTGCAACGGAGTCCCTAAAAGCTGCACCTAATTCTGTACGTGCACTCTTTACTTTAACCTGAGAAGGAGGAAAAACAGAGGACAGACAGAGAGGTAAGCCAGTTAAGACCAAACAGGGAGTGACATTACTGTCAACTCGCCATCCCCTCACAACAGTGTTCATTGGCCTTGTCTGTGTTTGTGTCTCTGTTCCCGGAGCTCGGTGCGGGCGGAGATAAGAGCTGTGCTGCAGTCTGTGGAGACCAGCCTGCCATTTCTACACGCTATTTGGGGACAGTTTGTCCTTTGGGTAGCTTCCCCCAGACTCAGCAGGCAGACAGTGGTCGAGGAGGGAAGTGCTGCTGTGGGCAGGGAACGTGAGAGGAGGGTAGCAAAGAAAACAGTCCTAATGGAGTGTTTATTTGGGGCAGGGAGCCACACACAAAGACAGCTCATCTAAAGAAGAGGGCTTGGGGGCATGAGGGGAATGAATTCAAATAGTCTCGGACCAAACCATGCCATTTAAATTACTGCTGAATCTCTCCAGCTCCTGCCTTTCATAGGAAAAATATCACTCCAGGCCATCTGCTCTACTCTGTGCCTACTTCTGCTTCTACAGGTTACAAGCATGTATCAGTTGTATGTAGTGCTAAACATCCCAGCTCATGAAGCAGCTCTTATGTCAGTCATACAACTCCCTGTATTGTTTTTTCAAATCCCGAACCGTCAGCCAACAAATGTCTACACTTACACATTCTCTAAAATTCTAGTGAATTTAACTGACTTTAAACTCAACATTTTGCTGCAGAGCCCATGGGGACCCACTTTGACAAAGACTACTGGAACATCATAGCAGTAAGATGTCATTCTCTCTCAGAATAAACTTTAACAGAAGCTGAACAAGGCTCTCCATCTTGGTATAACAAAATAAAAAGTGAGCGTAGTTATTCTGCTTAGTGGGGCTCGGTTAACTGTAATGGTAAAACCCCTCAGACCAGAACCACTTAATCTTTATTTGTGCTGTGATTTACAACTCTGATGTCCTCCTGCTGTGAGGGACTGATAGAGTCTGATGACTCCTCTTATTTGAGGTACAGTACTACTCCCTACTAAAATAAACACAACATAGCAGGGTAATAACTGCCACTGCTGGCCAATGGTTACTTCAGCATACATGACATTTAGCCTGGCTCCAACTGCAAATCCTCCACTCCCCAGCACCACCGAACAATAAAAGTTGAATACACACAGTTGTATGCGACCTGTCTGCATCATTTCAGGCAAACCATACTCTTCTTAACACAAACGCCAACACAGCCACAGTGTTTAACCACCCAAACCAACAGAAAACCCTGATGGCTATGGGACACTAGTAGACATTTGGTCTTCAGCACTTCACTTCAGTCTATCATGAACTCTGCAAATGATGAAATAGATTCATTTCAACTTGTTGCAGCTATTCATACTTTGGCCATGCATCATTTACACCAGCTTCCAGTCTTCTTCTTCTTCTTCTACTACTGCAGACCCATCTCAGCCCGGACAACCTGTCCCAGCTTCTCCCCTCTGGTAGGCGCTACAGAGCACCGTACGCCAAAACCAACAGACTCAGGAACAGTTTCTTTCCACAAGCCATCACTCTGATGAACAGCTGACTTCTGACTCACAGTGTCAGGTTCAATTCCTGTGCAATAAACCCAGCAACACTGTCTCTAATCAGCACCTGTTTACTGGTTCCACTTAATATTTATTCATCATTCTCTCTCTCTCTCTTTCAGAGCTGTTCATACTGTTCATATTGTAATAAAATACTTATATAATAACATAATACTTATTTATTCCAGCATCCTTTGCACTATGCTCCATAATTAAAATAACAATAATTTATCATAAAAATAATTTACTCCTGCACACTTTGCACTCTTCATTGCACTCTTGCCTCAACCTGTCTATATTGTTTCTGTTTATACTGTGTATATATTGTTTGCTTTTGTTGTTTGTTTTGTATGAGTAAGCACATTGTGAGCAGTGTATAATCCAAAGCAAAATTCCTCGTATGTGTCCTCATACCTGGCAAATAAAGCTGATTCTGATTCATTGATGTATCTTTTATGGGGCATTATTGTAGCCCTCTGCAGTTAGAAAAAAACTCAACAGGGTACCTAGCAGCATGCTAGTTGGTCAGTGTACAGTTCAGATAATTAACATCACATCAACATGTGAGGTGACATGGCTAACCACAGGGCCATTCCCAACATCAAAAGAAACAAACATATTGCTGTACAACAACTTAAACATTGATTTGGACTATGCTGAGCATATGATGAGCAATCATGACTAACGTGGGACCAATACACATCCTTTATTTAAATAATGCATAGCTAAAACGTCAAGATGAGAAGCAGAAGCATTTTTTCTGCTTCTCAGCAGGTTCTCTCCACGTAACCTTTTTTTTTTCCTTCTCTTTGCCTTTTGTCCTTAGTCAAGGCCACTCCAGCAGGAAGGATGACATTTCTGGGGCACTGTGAGAAAATGTCCTTCAAAAGGCACCAAACATATGAAAATGCAAGACTTGTGTAATATATCTCTGACTTTTTACAGTGGTCACCATTACTGGAAAATTACACAGGGTGCTGTGAACTGCTCAATACTTAAATAACAGCAGGGGTGTAAAGAGCTCCATAAGCTAATGTGTATACAAAAGAAAGAAACCAATAAATGCACAGCCTGAGGATAGCACTGATGTACACAGCGGTATCCTTAATACATCATATCACTATACACTGTTTTTCTTCTGTTTGTGTATGATCACACACTGCAAACACTTACTGCTGCAAAGAGTATCTCTCATTTCAAATGTATTCCCCATGCGAACAAAACCAAACCCACAGAACCTGCAACTTGCAGTTAACCGCTCCCATTTTTCAATTTCAGTCATCACCGCCTGAGAACTAAGCTATAATTACAGTAGAACCGCCACTCATTTTCTCAAGGGACGTTTGTATGTGATGATAGCAGGCAAGGCTCTCAGGTACAAATCAATTTTAGCCTCCGTCCTCCTATCGCTCAGAGGCCAGGGTATATTTTTGGAGCACTTACCAAAGTCTGACATGTTTGATTCTTTTTCTTCACCTCCGCTTCAAGTGCTTCACACTCCTTTCTTCTGGTGCTGATCTCAGTCTCCTGGGGAGGAAAAAAAAATAAATCAGAGGACAGCTGCTATGGTTTGTCAGGAACAGAAGCTTCCTGAGAGAACTCAGTGAAACTAGGAAGGGAAAGAGGAAGGGAACAAGAGCATTTCATTATTCAGCTATATTTAGGTGTGTGAGTGTATGTGTGTGCAATCATGTGTATATGTATGTGTGTGTGCAACAGAGAGACATGGACATTTTCAGAGATTATCTAATAAATATTACAAAATGTTTATGTTGTCGGAAAACAGACGACAGGAGGTTGGAATGATTCGGAGGTTCAAATGTTGAGGATGTAGAGTGTGGTCCTCTAGGAATAGGAAAAGTTCTGTGAGGTTGTACTTAGGTTCAGAGGTGCTTAAAGGACAATTCCGGCGCAAAACAAACCTAGGGGTTAATAACAGATGTGTACCCACTCCATCGCTCTCTGGGACATGTTTTCATGCTAATCTAATGTGTTTGTAGTTTGAAAGAAGCTAGCGCGGACCGCTGATTAGCTTACAACGCTATTAATATACCACTAAAAAGGCTCAAAATATCACCAAACTTGAACGGTAACATAATGAGGGTCCCTAAATGTTAACCGAAGCATTGAGAACTTTGGAAGTATACAGACAGTTCATTGAACGAAGAGCTGCGGGAGCTCCGTGAAAGGGCTACGAGAGAGAGAGAGAGCTACCGGTAGTCAATGCTGCAACACAGCCTCGTACTTCGGGAAACTGGTGGTGTACCTGCGGACATTGTGAAGCTATGGCCACCGAACAGGAGTGTCTGTGTTGCACGGAGTGGGACCTGTTGCGTCGCGACACCCAAGAGACGCAGTGTTTTGTACAGTCTGAAGATTTCCCCTCTCTGATAAACAGGGCTGTACTTGAAACTTTTTTCCATGTCCCAAAAATAAATTGGAGACAGCGACCCAGACTGGAGGGACCAGATGGACAGTTATCCACCGAGTAAGTACACTAGACAAGTTATGTTTTACATTGGTGCGATTATTTCAGCTATATTGAGCAAATTGCTTTTGATTTTAGTTTGCATCGCCAGCTGTAAGTCATGACTGGTTTTCAAGACGCCGGCGGCATGTAAACATGAACGCGAGTGTCTTTATAATCTATCTTTTCAATAAACTGTGTGTACACTTACAAAGTTCTCAATGCTTCGGTTAACATTTAGGGACCCTCATTGTGCTACCGTTGAAGTTTGGTGATATTTTGAGCCTTTTTAGTGGTATAAATAGCGATTTGTTTTTACTTTCCCTGTGCCCCGAATACTAGCGTTGTAAGCTAATCAGCGGTCCGCACTAGCTTGTTTCAAGCTACAAACACATTTGATTAGCATGAAAACATGTCCCAGAGAACGATCGAGTGGGTACACATCTGTTATTAACCCCTAGGTTCGTTTTGCGCCGGAATTGTCCTTTAAAACTAAAATAGAAGAACCATGTTCAACATTTTAGTTAAGCTAAATCAAATATTACACAACCGGATGTTCCACCAGCAATATGATCCGGATTTCTTAAGCAAATAACAACATCTGCAACTACAGGTTTCCCTGACATTAGCATGTAGCCACATGTAGCAGGGTATGTAAGAACACTGGAGTAGCGTGCCTGGAACAGATGACCATATATAGAAAACTGGCCCAGTATTACAGCCCGGTCTCATGGCAGTTCGTGATATGGTCACGTTATTGAATCTATTGATTCGTGGACAGGACACGATAATGTCGTTTTTTTCGTGTGGTGATTACGAATTTTAAGGCAATGTATTTCAATGGGAAGCATATTTCGTGATCACAGAACGATGACGGTAGCGAGTAGTATTGATAAGGCGAAGGACTTTCACCCCGGAGAGCGGGGATCGCGTCCCACGTGTTGCAGTTCCTATCCGTGTTCTCCTTTTCCTAACCACAACCGTCCCGCTGTTGTCGGCGTGTCCTGCGTGTGACGATTCCTTTCCCCGTTCTCCTTTTCCTAACCACAACCATCCCGTTGTTGTGGCGTTTAATTTACCCGTTGTTGTGTGCCCCTGCGGCCGGGGATTGCGTCCCGCGAGTGGCGCCCCGTCCCGTTTTTGTGGCCGGCGTGTGGCGTTTCGTTTTCCCGTTGTGTGCCCCTGTGCCTGGGGATGCGCCCGGGGATCGCGTCCCACATGTGGCGGTCCGTCCTGGGGATGCGCCCAGGGATCGCACCCCGCGAGTGGTGGCCCGTCCTGTAGTCGTGGCTGGCGTGTGGCGCCTCATTTCCCAAATGTTGCGTCCCCCAGAGCAGGTTCGAAAATTGTAACCTGTACACGTTCAAAGATCGTGACGTGTACACGAAATAAACGCCAAAATCGTGACCTGTACATGAAACAATAAATCTAAATAACGTGACTATTCACGACCTGGCGTGAGACCGGGTTACGTCATACCGAGCCAAAAGTAGAAAAAACCAGAGCGTTCAGAACAGTGTGAAATCTGAGGTATTGGCTCACAGGGATTTCTTTATTATATATGTTAACCTCATTATTCAAAGTTTTGTCCACGTTTAATATGAACATCTGGCATTGTAACATTATAGAGATGACATATAATACGGAAAAGCATAATAGGTCTCCTTTAATTAATGAAGCGGCAAAGAATAACAATTAAGTAACATTAGTCAATAATGTTGTGCTTCAAATATTGTTTGGGTCTTTGTTGCTTTTCTATTTTTCAGCTTGACTAGAACATTCTAACAGAGCTTATTGTCCATCAGAGGTAGGGTAAAGTTTGGTTTTCTAACGGTCCATATCGAGTCTGAAGCCTTTCTTCGCAGCAGACATGTCTACCTGTCTGCGTGTCTGCACAGCAGCACAAGCACAGCTGTTGCTAATGACATTAACGACGGCTCTGTTCCATGTTACAAGAAAACTCCACAGGGCACCGTTGACTACACCCTGCGCCTTTTCTGCTGTAACATGTCAAAAAGCCAACTCTCTTAAAAGGTCTATTCTGTCTCCCATGTGAATTAGATATAACAGTATGTTTTATTACAGTATGCCTGGGCATACACAGTAGACTAATGCCTGTTATGCTTCCATTAAGCAGCCATTCAACTAAGGGGGCCAACTCAATAATTTGTTGTGATGAATGATGTGATGAAAAAGATTAAAATCCCCCAAAAATTAAGCTACAACTCTGTCTTTTTCCCCAGTCTTTGTTAGTTGTTGAGTCTATGCCCCTTTTTTCCAGAAGAGGTCACTTACTTGTCATAGCAGGAAAAGCACAGGTGTAACTAATAACCTTAACAATGGCTCTGTTCCATTTAAGGGTCCCAGTAAGCCAGCATTTGCACTAGCAGAGCCCTGGCAATGATACTTCTGAATGGAAGGAAGGCAGTCTTAATTAATGCTATTAATTACACTTGTGCTTTTTCTGCTGTAACATGTCCAAAGGCCTACTCCTAAAAGGTTGATTCTGTCTCCCATGTTAATTAGGTATAAATTTAGACATACATGTTTATGCACAGGTGCTACTGTAAGTATATTCTGTCTCCCATGTAAATGAATATGGATAAACAAACTGAAACTAAAATATTTAAATATGTTTGCACATGTACTGTAGATTGCATTCTGTCACTTTGTATTAATATAAGGTGCCTACTGTAGCTGACACCTAATATTCCCTCCTGAGGTTTTTGAATGCCTGTTCTGTAACCATCAAGCAGCCGTTTAACTGGGCTGACAGCTGAATGCTGTGTTAGCTAGAATTACAATGAAAAGAAGTTGAGCTTTCTTCACAATGTGTGATTAGAGCCAAAACATGACTCAAGTCAGCCACAGTTTCTACGGAGGATGACTTGTTTAGTCTATCAGCTTTCTTCAGAGAATTCATCACCACTGGCTTCTCAGTAGGAGCACAAGGGAGACAGCTAGAAATGGGATATCCTCTTCAAGCTGATTGGGTGTTCTGCCCTGCCACATCTTTCTGTCACTCCACTCTAATCAGAAAGTTAAATTTCTGGCAAGCTGGGATGCATTCATTAGTCAAGGTTATACATATTTAACCAGAAAATATGCACATTCTTTATGGGCATTCATTTGCAATGCATAGTCAAATATTGCACTGCTATTACAGTACAAAATACATGAAAGTGACCACCCTCTAGATCCTGTGTTTATCAGAAGACTGAGCTCTCCATCAGTGTATGAGAAACAGCCTTGCTATGGATGGGAGTGAAAGTGCAGCTGGATGTTCCAAGATTAGCGTATAGAATTAAACAGGATTTTATCTGTGTCAGTGTGTGCTACTAGTACACACACACACACTCTCTCTCTCTCTCTCTCTCTCTCTCTCTCTCTCTCTCTCTCTCTCTCTCTCTCTCTCTCTCTGGTAGCATGGCACCACGTGTCCCTGAACAAGACTAAAATAAGCACCAGAGGAGCCACCAGAAGCCCACAGCGTACAATACATGCTGCATGTGACAATGCATGAATGTGCACTTCATCACAGAAAACGCTCACAGCTTGGTATGACTTTGAATATATATTGGAATCCATTCAAATGGAAGACATCAGCATGACCCGCGAGTGCCGACAATATTCAATCAGACAGTGAACGATAAGGTCAGAGAGCATGGAGGAAGAGGAAAAAGCTGTGACCCTTTCGAGATCAGTAACCTTGTGGTGTTTCACCCCAGGCAAGTGACAGTTGGTATGATTAAATCTTTGACCCCTTATCTGTTGAAGCTGGTCCAACAGTGATCCTATTCAACTGTATGTATGTTAGTGTGCGCTCTAGTATTTCCATCCTTTCGAGGACCAAAACCCTTACATGGACAGTAAGATGTGGAAAATAAATAAATGTCCTCTGAAGTGAGGTTTTCATGATTAAATACCTAATTAGGATGAAGAGTTCAGATGGATCTATAGTTTTGGTTTTAGAATTAAAATGATGTTCAATGTTTTTTTTTAAACTTTAGTTAGGATAAGAGTTAGGGTTAAGTATGACATGAATAAAATAGGTAAAAAGAATGTGGTGGAGTCAACTTCTCAGGCAAACCTTTTATAAAACTGTTCAACCAAAAGCCACGAAAGACACTGTTACAGCTTCCAGTTTGTGGGCAGTATCTCTACTGAAATGTGAAAGACCACTGCTGATGTTTCAGATAAATATTCATACTTGAGAGTTGATTCATTTCCTTATTCAGTTGGGAGTGATATTAGCCACTGCAGGTGATTCTAACTAGTAGGCGTTTATCAACGGTGCAGACCAAATTGCCTTAGGGTGCAATTAGATAGACCTACAACCAATCAACTTAACGACGTAGTGCTGAGCGATACATGCAAGTTCTGAAGCAGGAGGAAAATGGTGGCCGGGTCACAAACGTTCTCAAATTACAGATAAACAGTACACTAAAATGTGTTTCTGAAAACATTTTAGGCGAAAAATAGGCAATACAGTAACAGAGTTTTTATGAGCCTGGTGAGTTGCGCTAGACGGAGAATGCCAGTTACAGTACGTCCAGTAACTAGGTATCAACGCATTACGCTCGGCATCGTCTTGAACCCGCCCCACATGAAATAAACGGTTGTGATTGGCCCGTCCAGGTTCTGTTCGGCTGAAAATCTGCCTGAACGGGAGGGGGGCCAGTCGTATCTGCCAGAGCAAATGAAACATGAGCACGGCAGATTCGTCTGGTTCCAGGCTAGTTTGTAACTGTAGTTTCTATGGGATTCCTAACACCTAAAACTATACAGTTACTGTTAACTATACGGTCAACAGAAGCACATGCAAAGATGAATGAAATGTTGAAAACTATGAAAAGAGTAAAAAAGATTGGACCTATTCAAAAAAGTACACATATGTACAGTATACACTACCCGTTGACTCTAAATGATTTCCTTTGAGTGAATCACACAGAGCCCCTGCGGCCAGCTTGCCATCTCCCATGTGGGCTAGTATCTACAGTAATGTGTAGAGTTATCAGAACCAGACAGCTTCAATACACACAATGGGTATTTCACTCACACACTTGCAGACACTCAAACACACAGCTCTCAGGCTTGCTGAGGACCATTTGTTTGGAGCACATTTGCCAATGTTCAATTAAAAATCCCTCTGATAAAAGATTCAAATGGATGCCATTGTGAGTAATGAGCTCCTGTTTAAGTGAAGAGGCGTTTACTGCACAGCAGATGAAGACAGATGAGAAAGACCATCCCCTTAGGCTGGATATTCGTGCCTCAGCGGCACTAATGCAAATGCATGCACAACAGAGGTGCATCTACAGATCTACACTGCCTCCATGTCTGTTATGTATTACAGTATAAGCAGAATGAATTTCACATTCTGCTTTATGGCAGAACATCTTTTAAAATGAATATCTTGATAACTTTGTTTCAGGTTAGTGTAAAAGATCTCCAAAAAAAAAAGGTTATGGTTTGGTTTAAGGTCAAGAACAAAAGTACTGTAGGATAATGTCTAATTAATCTACTATTTCTTACAAAATCTAAAAAAAGAATTTGTTAATTAATTGATAAGCCAATAAAGAGAAACAATTTTGATGAGTGATTGATTAATCATCATTCATCACGCAAAAATTCCAAATACTGGTTGGACAAAATGAAGGCGTTACCTTGGGCTCAGGGAACTTGCGATGCATGTTTTAAGATTATTTTTTTGGGGCTTTTCCCTTTATTATGAAGTGACAGAGGATAGACATGAAAGGGGGAGAGAGAGATGGGGGACGACATGCAGCAAAGGGCAGCAGGTCGGATTTGGCCAACATGGGGCGCACGCTCTTATTGGTTGAGCTAGAGGTCGCCCCTGTTTTGTTATTTCTTAACATTCTATAGAATAAAAGGGAAAAAAGCATTGACAATTAATGAATAATGAACATAACCACTACTTGAAGCCCTAAATATTTCACTGATCAAACTTCACTCTACCATTTACTTTTTCTATTGTTTAGCAAACACGATTTATTGTAATAAATAAGACCATCCTCTGACCAAAATAATCCATCTAGCGCCATCATCGCGTCAACATGATAATTTGTGTCATACTTTGTTTCATGACCAAAACCTGCAAAACAAGCTACGTGTTTTGTACTAATTAGCAAATGGTAACTTAGATGGTGAACATGGTAAACATTGCCGTATTAACATTAGCATTGTCATTGTGAGCATGTTAGCTCAAAGCACGGCACGCCCAGGTCCCACAAAGCCACAAGAACGACTGTAGATTCTTAGTCTTGAACATGAAGTCCCTACCTGGACTAGTCTTGACAAAGAAACAACAACAATTATGCACATCTACAAGTGGCTATTTTCTCCAACTTACCTCCACACACACACTTTTTTCCTTTTACAAATAAACTCACAAAACATACCTAATAAATAACTAATTATCATTTACTATACTTAAGCCAATGTAAGCCAATGTTTTGCAAAAGAAAGCAACTGAAAACAGCCAGCCTCAGCTGTGAGCCCTGAACACAGCCGTCTTGGTGTTCAGCACCATGGAGAGTTCCCCTGGGACAACAACAGGAGCATGTGCTGTGTACTGTACATATGGTTTACTTCAACGTTTTCTGTTGCTGCTGACTCCCCACTGTGAGTTCAATGCACAGCAACATCTTGATGAAATGAGGTGCACAGGGCGCCCAGGTAGCTCAGTTGGTAGAGCGGGCGCCCATATATAAAGGTTTACTCCTCGACGCAGCGGCCGCGGGTTCGACTCCGACCTGCGCCCCTTTTCTGCATGTCATTCCCCCTCTCTCTCCCCTTTCGTTTCTTCAGCTGTCCTGTCAAATAAAGGTCTAAAATGCCCAAAAAATAATCTTAAAACAAAAAAAAAATGAGGTGCACATACTACAGTATCATTTCTGCAATGACTAATTAACACGGAAGGCTTTCCCCATCCTATTCTCAGCGTTCAGTCTTCTGATCTTTTGTAGTTGGGAAAGCTCTGTGTATAATCTCTGGCGAGCAGGGGTAACCTCATTACTCTCTCTCTCTTTCTCTCTCAGCCCTTGTTGTGCTGAATATGTATGATGCGTAATGATGGGTAATAATCCTGCCTATGGCTGAGCAAAAAAAACTGCTAACGTTTTCTACCGAGGTTCGATTCTATGCAAACAGCAGATATCTGATGGACATATCAAATATAGACAGACATGCACAGGAGTAAGACCTCCTCCAGGATGAGTTTTAAAACAGCCTCTGCTCTTCTTGAAAAATCTTGTTGGTTAACTTCACATCTAATAATGACACTGAATGCTAATCCTTAAGAAATATGCAGGCACACAGTGTGCTACAACTCAGCTGAGCTACATTAGAATAAAACTGATGGCCACTCTAAAGATAAAGCACTTGACTTTTTACCGGGAGTAGTTATGCTCAGAAACAAACAGTACATCACCTCTAACTGTGGCACATACTGTAATCTTTACAGCTAATTTGTTGCCTCTCAAAATGCCAGTGGTGTTCCCCAAGATATATATATTGTCCTGAGACACTTTGTTCATGTTTTTATGTGTTTTATACTTTTCTCTAACCAAGCTGCAGCCAAAATGAAAGGCCATTAAGGAGGCTGTAGTAAAGAATACCAATGTTTAGTGTTGTCAGGGTCATTAAAAGAGGATTCCCCTCTATTACTCAACAGGCACCCGTTCCACTTAGAAACATGGAGTATATGACTATACTGCACATACTGCTGGCCCAGGCACACAGTAATCTAGTGCAGGACAGCAAGCACTTGTGATATCAAATCATTTGAAATGGCAGAGTAAGTTACATAACCCCTACAGCTTAGGTCTGTGTGTGCAGGCACAGATGCTTGCACTCCACTAATACTGTACTCGCCTGCAAGTGTGTATCTGTATGTATGTATGTGTGTGTGTCTGTGTATGTGTGTGTGTGTGTGTGTGTGTGTGTGTGTGTGTGTGTGTGTGTTTGCATGCATGTGTATGCACAGCAACATGCAGACTGACTGCTGAATCACATTTACAGAAAAAACTATTGTAAATCCCTGAGGTCAAGTACATTCCTACACACACACACACACACACACCAAAATAAATGATCAAAGGAGCAGAGAGGAAAGAATAAAGAGTGAGGTGAGGGGAAAAAGAGTGATAGTAAATCAACATATGATCATGGGCGAGATATGTAAAAGCAGCAAGGCCTGGATATGAATGCAAATGAAAAAGAGGGGAGAATGGGCGAAATGAAAAATGGGATGGAGGCAGGATTTACCGTCTAAGCTCCTCAGCTCTGCAGCATTTTGTCCCGGGTATAAGACCTCGGCGAGGCGCCCTCTATCAGGCATATTAAACATCATGCAGCAGTGGCAAAAGGAGTAGCCTAGTCCGGATTCCACTTTCTCTCTGTCTTTCTCTCTCTTTTTTCTTTCACACTCTATCTCCCCACTACCAGGCTCCACATGCATTGGCGTGCTGCAGAATTAGAAATGAAGCTGACCTCTCTGAGCCACCGAACGCTACACTACCTGCCTGCTGATGTCTTATGAGTCCAACACACTACTAGTGAAGAGCACAAAAGTGTGGAGGAGAGAAAAGAGGGGAATACTGTTGTCATGACAGGGGAGAAGAGAATGAATAATAACGAATGAAAAAAAATGAAAAACAATAGACAGAAAAACAAAGGGGGCTAATCTGCTACTATCACAGACCTATATAACAAAAAGGAAAAAGGGTGAAAGGACAGTGACAGGAGAGGAACAAAAAGGATAAACTGGGATCTATAAGAAAATGTAAATGTGGTTGTTGGAATAGGAGGCTAATTTGAAAGAGCAGGCTCAATGTGTGTGTGAGAGGCTCCACAGAGAGGACTGTAAATCTGATAATCCCACTGCCTGAATACAAAGATGTCAGATGAGACTTTTACCTTAATGGAAACTAAACAATGACTCATGCAGCCACAACAGACTCCTACAGAGATAAAGGAGGGTGCTGTGCAGTGCTGCGATATCTATTCATTTCCCTATGACAATGCTGGATTCAATAATGCACTATTATAGAGAGAAACTATGTATGATCAGAGAATAAACAGGTTTTATTTTCGTGTTTTGGCAGCTGAAACCATTTCGCTGACTAAAGGTCCACAGAGAACATCTGATGATTACTGCTGCAACCAAGCAATGCTGTTGCCCACTCAGACACAGAGGCTTACTCATCCCCAGCTGGATTTGCTGGCCAAGCTTCTGCAGACTGCCATTCGATTCACATGGTAACCTTCATTTCTCTTGGCAGCGCCTTAAAACAAAAGACAGTTCTCGTAAAACATGTATCACCTCTGCGGCTTTTATTGTGACTGCTGTCTAGAGAACACCCATCTCACCAACACATCAACCACACAGTACACAGTGCTAGGTGATGTGTGTGTGTGTGTGTGTGTGTGTGTGTGTGTGTGTGTGTGTGTGTGTGTATATGTGTGTGTGTGTGTGTGTGTGTGTGTGTGTGTGTGTGTGTGTGTGTGTGTGTGTGTGTGTGTGGGCAGGAAGTTGTTTGATCTATATTGAATGTAAACTTCAGGGATCGACTCTCTACAACACAAAAATGAGGCAGTGGAATGTTTATCCTGTGTTCTTCCTTTTCATTAGAGATTGCAGAACACAGTGCTTGATAATAGTGCAGAGATCTATAGAGCTTCAAGGGTTTGCAGCTAGCTCAGTCACATAGATACACACATGAGCTGAATACTCTAAAACCAGGAACAAAACATGCCAGGAGGGCATCCAAGCATCTATATTTCAGTCTCTCTAGGAATTATTGATCAAGGGAGGAAATGATTGCAAATTCAACCAATCATCTGAATATTTGAAAGAAGTTGCAGGTTTTCCAACATGTCTGTCCAAAATAGATTTGTTTCCCCCAATCATGGCCATTTCTCATATACAACTAGTATACTACTGTCTATTCCTAAAAAACAAATACATTAATAAAACCAACGCTCAACCCAAAGTGCTTTCTCAGACAGAGCTCACTCCCAGGCTGGTTATCGCTCCCAAACAAGTGCTACTAAAAACATACATTTCTTTCCCTTGCAATTTGTTTCTGACAAAAAAGCAGCAAACTGCGCACCAATTTTTCTGAACAGTCCCTGCAAAATCAATCACTTTTGGCCAGATTCACAATAAGCGCCGTGATATCCTGTTGGGGCTGATATTTCAAAATATAAACAACCCATTTTACAGAAATGAATGTCGTGGTGGCCAAAATAATATCTAAGCCTCGATTTCACAAAAAGATGGTAGGTAGTAACCATGGACTAGACTCAGCTTGCATTCACATTGTTTTCAGCGTTGGTATAGACATATTGAAGGTCAACATGTTTCCTGCAATATTTTACTGTCAAAAGATGACAGAATGACTTGAATAAATGACTAAAATAATGCTGAAAGCCATTACAAGAGATTTGTATGATCGCTTGGTTGGAAGAGTACATAGTGAGTAAATACACAACACTGAGACCAGAGCTTCACAGCTGGCTTAGAGTGGCCAGTAGCCATGCAGGTAGATGAGCCACAGAGATGATGGACTGTTCTCTGAGCGGTCCAGACAGAGTGTTCAACCCTCAGGAGGCAACACTGGAAACTGAGCAGGGGAGCAAACACAGGAAAGAACCATGAATCAAGAGCCACTAATACGATGCAACTGTACACACAGGAAATCAAGGTACTTGTGGGGCGCAGTAGAGGCCACTGTTTATTCTTTTTATCAGCCGGTCGGCCACATGAAGAAGTTAAGACATTTGAGTAGGACAAACTAAACAGCCCTAAACAGTATAAATTAATAGGCAGTTTTGATGCAAACAGACAGATTACAAGCTCAAGCAGACATATCAGAAAAAGCCATGTATTGGTTAAAAAATAAAAAAAGTAAAAGGAGCAGCAATCTTTCCCTTCATGCGGTCTACTACTGCCAGAATCACTCACTCCTTGTCTACGGGGAGTTGTGCTCTCACATCTGCGCCCCTCTCAGTCAGAAGCCAAAAGAGAAAGAGAATCTCACAAACCTGCCATGATCAAATTAATTCACATCGAACCAGGCTGCCGTTTGTCTGCACACTTGGGCCCCAACCAGATAAGCTGATTATAACGCAAAATATTACATGATGCCCTATTTGTTCTGATCCAGTGTTATCCCGATGTCTCTGGTAATGCAAAATCACTGACCTATGTAATGTCAAGGTAAACTAAGATGGATAATTATGACGTATACACAGTGATCCTTCAAATTCAAACCGGTGCAGCCTTTGGCACGAATTAGCGCTGTTTTAGCCGTGAGAATTATGTCCAATAATTTCATCTACACCTGTAATTTATAAAATGATTGAGGAGTCACAGGAGCACAGACAGGACACCCTCTTCAACTAACTGGATTACCACTTGTGCTCTACTGTATCAGACAGCAATAACACCTCTGTGTTGATGCTGTTGATTTTGTGATTCATTGCATTAGTGCAGCAGACTTTGATACACAGTCTGCACTAACCAGCACGAGGTCTGATGGTAGATCCCCTTTCTTTGCCTCAGTTTTAAGCTTAATTTAACTGAATTTAATGATACACTCTTAGCAAACGCTAATTCTACACTGGACGCTGCTAGTTTAGCCATCTTCCTGCCCCACACAGTGAGAGCTCAGGCTGATGTAGGTGAAGGGTCTGTCACCAGCTGATGTGCCCCGTCTCCCGCTTTGATCCTCAGCCAGAGCCAAAGACATATGCTGCTCCATCCTGCAGGGAGGAGCTGTACTGGATGCTACTGGAACAGCTCTCCATTGCCTTTTACATTCATTAACTACATTTCAACAGCTGGTGACCAATTAGTTTGCTCTTCAGATTGCAAAACCAATATAATGAGTGCACCTTAACTTTTATATCCTTTGTCAAAAGGGAACAAACTTAAAGTTGGCAGAATACAGTTTGCAAAGTTCTGCTGTAAACAGTCAAGAGCTGGCATTTTTTGCCCCTGGATTGTTTCCATTTAATTCAGGCGGAGACTGAGCAGATCCTTGTTTTTTCTAAACTGAACCTCAGCACCAGACTTAAACATTCCTCCCTTAGCCCAATCTCCAATCCTTGACAAGAGCTGCTGTCAGCCTGGGCCTACAGAAGTGTCCATTAATGGGTCTTTAATGCCAGAGAAAAAGGAAAATGGAGAGGAAAGTCGTACGTGATCTGGTGTAGAGGATCACCTTCTTGTAAACGTGCGAGTTAGAAAGGCTGCCTGTCTGTGAATTTATCATTATGAGGTGTCAGACTTGGCTTTTGGCCTCAGCAAAACCAGACAGACTCTGATGTGAGGAGTTTTCACATTAGGGGTGTGGGTGAAGAGATCCTGTGTCCAGTAATGGGAGACAGGTGGTGCCCAGGAGGAGATAAAGAGTAAGGCTCTTACCCCACAGGAGTCTGGCATGATCGCTGCAGAAACAGACGCCTTTGCCTCCCATCTGGGGGACAATCTCTGACTATCACTGCCAATTCACAGGACACTCAATTACTGGCCATTACCTTAGCAAGGACTTGCTGCCTACAGCGTCCAAGTGCCAAATCATACAAGTGGTCAAACGGAGAAACTAAATAATGCCAGCAATGGATAGACAATTTCGATTCAGCTCTATTATTATGGTTCTTCCCTCACAGATGAACGGGAATTGTAGTCGTCGAGTCCCGCAATGTAATGACGTAAACGTGCTCTGGCCCTAAATGGTTTATTGCATTGTGAGAGCAGGCTAGCGGGGGAGCAGGGAGGGGGGGGGGGGGGCAATAATTGTGCTCTGGCACGGTTCAACTGTGAGTACACCCATGCTAGTGGCTCTGTGAAGCTGTGCTAAATGCTAACACTAGCCACATGCTAACAATGACAATGTCAACACGCGGATGTTTAGCAGGTATGATGTTTAACATGTTTAAAATAGACGATAAAGCAGGGTATGCTTTAGGGCGTGGCTACCTTGTGATTGACTAGTTGCTTCCACGGCGACCTCAATCACATACATCAGATACAGGCTTAGCAATCTGTATCTATGGCACTGTGTACATTCAAATTGCTGTGAACTTGTTTTTGAGCATTGTTTTCGTGCTTTCATCTTAGGACTGTGACCCTTTCAATGTGTTTTCTGTTCCTAAAAGTTAATTATAACTTTTCGGTCGCCACTGTCTTGTTCAGTGTTTGGTTGTACTAAAAGACACTCTAATGAGTCGGCTTTTCATTTGTTTTCCATTAAGTACATTTTGTTTTAATCCTGTTTTTAGTTACCCAAAATTAGTATTCCAATTGATAGAGTTAACGTGAATGATGGGATGCACCTTGCTAACCTTGCAAAGACTTAGCTCCACCCTCTCGTCCATATATGGGCACTTCCGGCTGCAAAAAAGAGATGGCGACAGCCAAAATGTACGTCCATTTCTTGATAGAAAAGAAAGTTATGGGATCATCAAAGTTGTTTCAATTCATCTTGAGGGGACATGAATGTCTGTACCAAATTTCATGGTCCAGCCAACCACCTACGTTGGCACCGCCGCGGCTCCCCCCAACGTCCATCAATTTGTTTAAACCCCATTGCCCCCCTTCGCTAACCTGCCCATCGTTGTGGCTCTTTCAGTCTGACCAAGTGGTTGGTTCCCCCTCCCCCTTTCATCCTTTACCTTCCCCCCCCCCCCCCCACTTTTTTTCTACCTCTTCTCCTCTTTTTTAGGACCACTGTGTTCTTTAGATGTTTCCCCCTCCCCCCCCCCTTCCTTCATCTGTCGAAACAGCTCCCTCTTTTCTCCCTCCCCTCCTGTTTCCCTTTTCAGGTTTTATCTCACAGACATACTTTTTTTGTCTTCTTTTTTTGTGAGTGAGTCGTAATATCCTCCCACTAATTCTATAGCTCTTCATCCCCGTCCATCCGAGATCCCTGTGCCGTTTTTGTGTTTTCCTTCCCTATGTGGCTGCTTTCCCCTTTCCCCCCCTTACTTCTTTTTACCTCCTCCCTTTCCTCCTTTTACCTTCTTCCTCCCCTTCCCTTCCTTTTTTTTCTCCTTTTTGTTCACCCCCTCCCACATAACTCCTATGTATCATTTTTGTCCCGGTTTTGGTAAACTTTTCATATCCTCCTGTTGTCGCTGTGAATGTTGTATAGTGTGTGTCTCGCTCTTTCTTTTTTTGTTTTGTTTGTCTCCCTCAAATCCCTTCCATTCTCCTTTTTACTTTTTATTTTTTCTAACTCATTTCCCTTGGTTTATGGGTTTCTTAAGCTGCTGCTGTACCGTAATATTATCAGCCCATAACAGAAATGTACTATGCTCGCTGGTCCTCATCCAGGGATCAGAGAGGGGCTGTCAGGACTTTGATTCCTGCACATAGGGGAGAGGATAAACAGCAGAAAAACAACACTTCAACCTGTCAATCAATAGACTCTCCATTCTATCACTATGGACTCTAATTTGAGTATTCAGAAGGACAAAAAAGAACTCCAATTTTGCTTTTTGCTATGGAAAAATTGACTCAGAATGCTCCAAAACAGACAAGTGTATGGGAGACAGAGAGATGCTAGACTAATGTCTTACTGCTGTAACAACAGTCCCAACAGGCTTTTTTTTCCGGATCTAATTCACTGCACTGAATTTTTACAAGCAGTAAAGCTGATTACAGAAGTTCTGATTCCTTTCTGTATTCAACAAACAGCAGAAGACCAAACACATCTCTCAGGTCATTTTAGAACTGTATGAATGGCCAACATAATTCCATGCTTCCTCCAACGAAAGGTGACAACATATAGACCTTTTGCAAACACGTGACCACGACGCCATGATGGACGGCAAAATCACCGGCAATAACAAGCTAAACAGTGTAGTGGACGAGCGGAAGGTTTAATAGTTTCAATCAGTTTGAAATACATAACACTAAATAAACTGTATTTATGGCTTTATGGCTTCTTCTGTTAAACAACAAGTTGTCGTTATCGGTCAAGGTAGGGCATCTGATAGGTGCTCACAAAGAGCAGTATTTGGAGAAATTGGAGATAGCAGGATTGGACCCTTAATTCTTCCTCCCTCCGTTTTCACGGACTTCATTAAATCGCAGACTCTTGTTTCTTGGTAAGTTTATTTGATTAGGACAATGCACATTAATTAATATTTCTGTAAGTGCGCCAGTGTCGGCTAATTTTCAACTGTAGTCCTAGTATGCATGTCTTTATGGTGGGAAGAAACCGAAGCACCCGGAGGAAACCCACGCAAACACGGGGAGAACATGCAAACTCCACACAGAAAGGCCCGGAACGACCTGGATTCGAACCCAGAACCTTCTTGCTGTGAGGTAGAAGTGCTAACCACTGAGCCACCGTGCTGCCTGACTTTGCCCGACTTCAGTCCACACGATCTGTACCACTATGTGGTAAACGGGGTATCCCCATATACTGGTGCTGATCTCAAAGCTTTTAAAAGTCTGGATGCTTACCAGTTCTTTGTAGCTGGCTGGGTTACAGGTACGTGATGCTACGCTAACGGCGGGGAGAGGAACCTCATAATGGCAAAGATAAGACATCAATCTAGGGTTTATTTTCATCTATTCTTTACTTAAGTAAAGATTTATATAACACGTAGCCCATGTTTTTAGAGGACATGGTCGGTCGTGGCTACCCACATACCGTTGTTCACTGGGTGTGCCAATGCAACTTTCTAATGGATGCCTGAACGCATCCCAGCTCTGGGAAGTGCAGTCATTAATTGTCTATCACACGTTAATCCATGCAGTAAATCACAGTGTCAATGATCAGTAGTAACACATAATTGTAACATCTAGCCATCTTCTTATCTGTGATTATATTCGCTGTGTAGCCTATGTTTGACCGTTGGATATTACGACGCGATGGGCAGCAGCTAGCGAGCAGTCCAAAGCTAGCTGCAGCTAGCTCGTCAGCTAGCCGAGGGTAGGAGCTCCGCAGACCCGCATTTAACTTGTTTTTTTGGCCTTTTTGAAGCTACTTTCCGTGCCATGTCATCTTTAATTTAACCAATATTTTTTTGTATGTGTGTTAAGTTAAATGATCAAGGGAACGGCTTTCTTTTTTGAATATGTAGCTAGGTCAGTGAATGAACAGGTTGGACCTGTTAGCAGGAACAGCTGGTTAGCACGGCAGCTAGCTAGCTGGTTGAGGATAATTTTATTTATCACTCATTTAAAACAGAAAGGCCATACATACACATGCTTGTGTTGGTGAGGATTACTCTGCAGATTGTGAATGTGAGAACACAAACCAGAGGTGTGGACTCGAGTCATGTGACTTGGACTCGAGTCAGACTCGAGTCATGAATTTGATGACTTCAGACTCGACTCGACAAAATGTACAAAGACTTGCAACTCGACTTGGACTTTAACATCAATGACTCGTGACTTCACTTGGACTTGCACCTTTTGACTCGAGAAGACTTGCTACTTCCCGTGAAAACTGGGGAAGAAAATGTTCACACGGCCGCGCCGCTCTCAGTTTATCTGCATCTGTGAAAAAAATGTGCACCACCTGTATGCATGCAGAGAGCACGCGCGCTGCCTGCACGACATCCAATCACTGTAGTCCCACGTTGTTTTGATTCGACAGCATCTAAGCAGGCACATTGCAAGACAACCAATGAAGCACAAGCAACAACGCGCCAGTTGGCAAAATGATACCGAAGATAGTTTCGTTTGGCTATAAAAATTACGAGGTAGTCGACAAAAAAAGAGTTGCAATTTGCAAAACATGCGGGTTACAAGATTACAGACGGAGCTGCCACAACGTCCAACTTTGTTCGACACCTGAAGTTGCACAAAGAAAGGTAAGTTTTGAACGAATGCTAAGCACCTTATCGGATGTATGTACCGTAACATACTAGCTGCTGCATATTTACTGTCTCAACGACACAGTAAACGCACGTCTCCCTTGCTGGTTCATGCTTACAAAAATAGGGATTTTTGAATCCTGATTATATGAGGTACATGAGTGTAGCACACTCAGATGGAAAACCTCGCCAACATCATGTCAACGTCCGTTTTAAAGTAACGTTACCATAACACAGTCACAGTAGATCCACCATTAGCCTTCCCTTTTCATATCAGGGGTTGTATTCGCTATAACTACCGCCTCGCTATACATTATCCCGCTTATTACATGGCTACCTACCAAATAAATACTTTGACACAAAATATTGATTTAAAAAGGAGTTTATTGATTTAAAAGCGATTGTATTGCTTCCGCTAAACCGAACTGCGTCCATAGCAACGCTCTGTTTTTCATGGCAACGGTCTGTTATCAAGAAATAACAGACCGCATTCTACATTGGAATTCAACCAAGCCATGTAATAAAATAAAATAATAACGATTATAGTAGTAATGTTCAGAGATGCAATAGATTATTATAGTGCAGTTCTTAACTAATGGGAATATTGTTTAGCTTATTTTTGGTTTAATTTGGTTTACTTTAGTTATTTAATTTATTCAATTATTTTGTTTTGCTATACTTTTCATGCCAACTTGCCATGGCCCCCCTAGCACCCCCTCGCGGCACCCAGGGGTCCCCGTCCCCACTTTGAAAACCACTGCTATAAAGCATATGACTTCAGTTTCTTGAGAGAAAGGGCTTTCTTATGACTTTTGAAGCAGTGAAAATATTCTTAATATTGCATACACTGAAACTGAAATGACTTGAAATGACTCGAAACTAAAATGGTAGGACTTTGGACTCGACTTGAGACTTGTTGGCTTTGACTTGTGACTCGACTCGGGACTTGCCTCATCTTTGACTCGGGACTCGAGGGCAAAGACTTGAGACTTACTTGTGACTTGCATAACAATGACTTTGTCCCACCTCTGACACAAACACGAACAAAAACGTACGCATTTAGCTTGCCGTCCGTCTACAGCATAGCTCTTCCGCCGTCCGTCATGGCGTTCATAATTTGTGCGAGTGGAGCGTGACGTCACGTGCAAAGGGTCTATACTGTACCTGGAGACCTTCAGACAAAGTGGACCTGACTAAGCACTGTAAATATGTGTGTGTGTGTGTGTGTGTGTGTGTGTGTGTGTGTGTGTGTGTGTGTGTGTGTGTGTACCAACCAGTGTGTGTGGTTCTCAGAAAGGAAACTACTGTAGCACCATAAATTTTGGCTGCCTCCGCTCAGCAGAGGCTGGGTGATGCTGGTTTGGAGGGAACAGAGCTACCATTAGTACTGATCTAAGCACATTATGCTCACTGGATCTCACTACTAATAACTGTAATAAGCCCCTCACACAGTAACACAGCTAGTATGTTTTAAAAGTCTGAACACACAACAAGCATGTACAAGTTTCCATTGTACCAACTTTGTGCATAGCTGCTTGCATACAGTGACAAAAAAAAAACATTGTATGTAGATGGTTGCTTTTATCAAAGCACAGTCCAGTACAAGCGGTGAATATACATTGCAAAATAAGCCATATTCTACCCTTTGTGTAACACAGGATACACTGATTATCTTTCCACTGAGATCGCTTAAGCAAATGTTGCACTGCTCTCAGCAGTTACCATGGCATCTGTGCTGGCAAAGCAAAAGTTTGTGTTTGAAACTGAAGAGATGCTGTTTTGTAAAAGGTTTTACATCTACATACAAGTTGATGCAGAACTTAACTATGCTGAGATTCTCATTTCTCCACACAGAATACAATGCTACATCAAAGGTGTTTCTTTGCAGTCTTGAATGGTACAGACAGCATTGCACACACAGAATGTCTCCATGTTTTTCAAAGGGTTTTTCATGCTCTGAAAATAAAGCAACAGTGTGTGTGTGTGTGTGTGTGTGTGTGTGTGTGTGTGTGTGTGTGTGTGTGTGTGTGTGAGAAAGAAAGAGAAAGAGAGCGTGACATTACCTCTCTGATATCCCAGCTCATTCAATTAAAACTCTGAACTACTTCAAATATCTGTCTGAGGCTCATTTACTACCTTAATAGAGTCTCAGCTAAATGTTGATATCTGAGGTTCAGCCACAGTGTGTGATTTCACAAGCAGACATACTCTCAACACACTGAGTGGACTTGAATGGAACATGATGTGCTTTTAATTTGTGGAACATAGTTTGCCAGTAATTTCTCTCTTCGAATTCCATGGTTATTATGATGTGTGTTGCTGAAAACGGCAGAAAATTACACAGAACATAGTTTACTTTTTTGTATTAGTATATTGTGGCCACGAAATACTAATTTATGTCCACAAAAAAGTAATTTGTGGACTATTCATCATAATAGGTACTTTTGACACAATGTTCTACTGCTAAAGCTTGATTTATGGTTCTGCGTTGAATCTACGCCGTAGGTAAGTACGTATGTACGTGTAGATACGGACCCTACGGCGCACCCTATGCCATAGCCTGATGTGCAACTCAGAAATGTAACTACACGTCGGCCAGACTGATCTCACAAAGTGGCGTATGTATGACACGCCAATTCGTTTTTGCGTGTTATAAAGACGCATAATCGTTTTTTAAACAAAAATAATAAAAATAATCGTTAATCAACGCCGTTTGGCATCCATTGACCTACATTACACGTGAATTATCGCCGTAGTGAGTAGTATGAAAGGACGGAGGTCCGCGAAGGGAGGTTGGTTGGGATCCACAGGACTTTCACCCAGGAGGGCAGGGTTTGCGTCCCGCGTGTGGCGTTTGTGTTTTTAATAACGCCTTCCCCAATGTTCTTTTCCTAAACCCAACCATTTATTGTTTCCATAAGCGTGTGACGTTGGTCACCGTCGTGTTTTTGTCGTTTTTTAGTGTTACTAAAGCCTTTCCCAATGTTCTTTCCCTAAACCCAATCTGAATTACCGCGATAACACGGCACGTGGCGGTGGTGTGTATGTTTACATCCGCTGTATACAGCGTAGACATACACGTGGATAGCTCAAAATGTATACAGATAACACGCCATTTGGCTTTAGGAAAGTGGCGTGTATGTTTACGCAAAGTCATGATGCCATGTTGCGTCGGCGGCGACACAGACCGCAACAATTGGTTCGCTTGGCTGGGCTTGGTAGTGTTGCATTTCCCCCTACTCATTTCTGGGTTCTCCTGCTCCGTGAACAACATGAAATCAAGGAGAGGGTTAACTTTTCCTGCTACAGGATGGAATCGTGGTCAGAAAGCACACACTTTTTTTCTCCGTCCCTGCCGCCGGAGTCGGTACTCGCTCCGAAGCTGATCCCCGTCACTCTCTCACTTGCTCTAACACACTCCCCATGCATACACATATACCTGCTCTACTGTTCTCTTAAAAAGATACGCTAGAAGACACAGAGCCACCAGCACACGGGTATAAATCCTCACAGCAGCGTAGGCAACTTATGTAGGCTACGGCGTAGGTAACTTATGTAGGCTACGGCGTAGGTAACTTATGTAGGCTACGGCGTAGGCAACTTATGTAGGCTACGGCGTAGGCAACTTATGTAGGCTACGGCGTAGGCAACTTATGTAGGCTACGGCGTAGGCTCTGCGTAGAACCTACGTACAACCATAAATCAGCCTTAACACTTTTGTACTTTCACTTCTGAATGCAGCACTTTTACTTGTAATAGAGTATATTTACATTGTCATTGCCCCTTTAAATACGAAATACTGTGTTTGCTTTTGCGGTATTCGTACAGTATAATCTATACCAACTTGCCAGTACCCTTATGATCATAGAAACTTGGAGAGCTACTGAGAATACACAGATTTTTAAAAACAACTCGTCTGTTCACATCACATCTCATCTCACGCAGACATACAATGAAATCTGCATCTGTGACAGTAAATTCAAGCTTCAATATGTTTTTTTATGATGCATGTTACACTGTATCATTATCAGTAGATGGCATATTAGGAATTCGAGGCACATTCAAGGCTCTGTTGAACCTGCCCGAGAGCAATGCGAGTATCTCAGGCTGTGTCCATTCACAGGTCCGATACGTGAAAATACAGCCGTCCACTTTGCATTAAGATGAGGCAGAGCACACAGGAAGCCCGCTGACAACAAAGGACAGATCATCCTCTCTTCTTCCGCTGGCCCTCACTGACCTGCCTTCACACTCCAGTACACAGAGAGAGAACCATGCGCTGCATGCCAGCGGCAGAACAGAGCTTTTACCGACTCCCAAAAACACAGACGGCTGTAATTTGGAATTCAAACAAATCAGTGCACCATGCATTCTCCTTTACCTTAAAAACCATGAACTAAGAAAGGGAGGGGTGGGGGGACTCGGGGTAAAACAGACAGACAGAGAAAGAGATGAAAACAGGAGAGAAAGGGAAGATGAGAGGGAGAGTGATTAGTAGCTGGCTACCATTCTGGCCCGGTGGCCCCACGGCTGATACACAGGCAGGGTTGCATAATGGGTCTGCATGCAGTGTGAAACACAGCAAACAGGGCTTCAGCACATGTAGCTGAAGAGACCACTCAAGCCTTCTGGGGAAGGGAAGTTATTTCAGTGAGCCCATATATACACAGGATGAGACAGTCGTGTTTTGACACAGAACACTAAAAATAGCACATTCTTAACAGAAAAAAACAGAGTGCACGAGAGGGGAGAGATAAACCATTTCTTCCAAAGACAGTCCTTAGAGCTCAACTAGGGGGGCATGGTAAATAAGAGGAGAGCGACCCGTTGCAGGGCAAACCACTTTGAATGTGAAATAGCTCACACATCTCCCGGAGACTGTGATCCCACCTGACATGCGTGCGTCGCACTAGGCCATGCAGCCACAGTCGCATACAATAAACGAACCAAAGCAATTAAGAATCAGCATGAGCAAGTTTGCAGATCTGTTATGCAATTCTCAGCCTGTGGGGCCGTGTGTTAGGAAATGGCGGAAGACAGGCCTGTTGTGTTTTCTGCTGCACATATATGGCCATTAATCACGCTCGGTCTCTTTGCTCTTTTTCTATTTCCAGAGAAGCGGAAGCCTGAGGGCAGCGGACCTACGGCACTGCAGCACGTGCCGCCTGGACTTGAGCATCACTGCAAATGTCACACAATGTTAGCTCGTTCACTGGAGGGCAGACTACGGTGAGAGGATCACGAGGACAATCTATAAATGGCACCTTTGCACCTCACTCTTTATGGATGTAATGTCTGCTAATGCTTCGATCTGACACTTAATGCTCTCTGCTAAAATAATGACCTTAAACGTGGTCTTTTCTTTGTGATTTCTCTTTTATGGAGGCATTTAAATGCATCTGATGAATGCACTCTTGAAGCGCCACGGTTGCACATAAGAGAATCGGTTGGCCTGAATAAATGCAAAATGCACTTAGGGTCTAGCAGTGCAAAAAACACCAGCTGCATTCCCAACCTGCAGGGAACCAAAGGGAATACTGATGAGTACAGGTATTTCTGTAAACAGACAGACAGAGCAGGTCGATCAGGACACATGAACAGGTATTGTGTGTGTTAGAGCCATATAAATGAACACTTCCCTCTCTCTCTCTCTCTCTCTCTTGGGTGCATAAGAGGAGATTTCTGCAGGGTGTGTTGGAGTGTGAGTCATCATCAGTGCAGAGAGAGAAAGAGGGGAGAGGCATTCTTTAAGTCGAAGGCAGTGCTTATGGCAGCAATGCAGCAAGGAAATACCAAACTCCCTGCCTCTTTAAAAAGGGTTAAAATCCACAAAGAAATATCAAACAACGGCAGGTAAAACACTCCCAGCAGGTAAATGTATAATGCTATCTTGATGTTATGCAACATCAGGTCAGCACAGCAGCTCCAATTTAGCTTGTTGAAGGTACAGAGCATCAGACACTGTTGGGTTGGGCCCAAGCCTAAGCTTAATGTTTGAATAATGAGTGACTTTCCATCATGGTCATGTTACTGTAATGAAGACAGGCCTGCACACATCACAAAGTAGTTCACAAGGTATGATGCAGTACAGAGTGTAGGGTAAATGTAAAATAGTCTCCAGAACAAATTCAAATTAATTCGTCTTTAGAGCTGAAACTGTGGATTCATTGATTAGTTGATCGACAGAAAATAATCAGCAAGAATTTTGATTATCGTTTTATCCCTTAAGTCAATTATTGAGCAACAACTTCAAATATTCTCAATTCCAACATCCCCAATAAAAGGATTTGCTGGTTTTTCTCTGTTTTATATTATAAACAGAATATTTTTGGAGATTGGACTGTTGGTCAGACAAAAAAAAGACATTTTAAGACAGGAACTTGTGATGGATATTTTTAAGCTGCCTGACGTTAAAGACTAAAAGAATAAACGATGAATCAAAAACATTATCAGATGAATCAATAATAAAAATAATTGGTAGCAGCCCAGCTCATCAGAAATATAATGAAACCAAGACTGAATATGAGACTAATGACTTGTTAAAGTCAACATTTTCCTCAACATTTTTAGGATTCCAGCGGTTCCTTTTATGAAAGAGCGACAGAAAAGTGTCTGACACTGACAGAGACTGGCGACTTGTCCCATTGTGAAAACATCAAAACAGACACAATTCAATCCACTTGGCTGAACTTTCCCCATCCCTTCGGAATTTTCAAAAAGGTTAGTTTTTCCAAAGCGTTCTCACTGGCCTGGCCTTACCTTCTCCCACACAGAGACGGTACAAGCCTTAAAGACTAGTTCCCTCATATCCAGACAAACAGGTAACAAATGGTAGGTTTCTTCTGTCTCCTCCGGTCTTCACAAGTCTGTCCGGAGTCCGGACCATAGCGGAGATGGTGAAATAGACGCACCTCTCTCTCTCTCTCTCTCTCAGAATTCTCAAACCGCAGCAGAAGTCTGCAACCTGATCCTGAAGTTCAGCTGAACTCCATGCTGTAATCCAAGCCTGCTGATCAAATTACTGCATTCTGCAATAGCTCCAGTCACCCAACAATACACCATCACAGACTCTAACGAATAAACTGTGTTTGACACAGTAAATTAATATGAACTCAAGGCCAGCATAACAGCTACATGTGGTAAAGGACAGCCTATTTATTCAGCAGTGGTAAAACAAAATGCTTCTTTTGACAATGTAAACAGGTATTTTTCAACTCCCAGCCATTTTCTGGTCATTCTCTGACCCTGTAAGGGAGGGCAAGTTAAATATTCAGTCCCTGGTAAGTGGCTTGGTGCCATATTTTGCTCCATGAGATCTCTGTCAGACTACACTTTAAGTTTGTAGAGTACATTTAGATGCAGCTCTGGGAGTGGAAGATCTTTTTTGGATGCCGATGAAATATACAAAATATAGTGGATGTTTATATTGACGGTTGATGATTTTTCCCTATAATCTGCCTATGTACAGGACTTTCCCAAGCTGGCTTTCGTTTCACTGGTAAGCTGTGTGATACCTAAGACACCAACTGAAAAAAGGAGATGGAGAGCGATGCAATCGAAGCAAATGACCCAGAAAACAACCTTTTTCTGGTGAACTCATTGGACAAAAAGTCATGTCAGCAGTGTGAGTCATCCCAAGTCGGCCTGTCAGGACCACTTGCCCCGCACACTCATCCCAAAGCAACTACTAAGAACAAAATCTCACAGAGGACAGCATTTCAAATGCAGCAAGAGGCAGAGTCTGAACCTAACAGTCAACAAGCTTACGGAAAAAAAAAACACTGAACAAAACGCTCTGATGAACAAGCATTCCCAACTGAGACAAAGGAGCAATTCGAGGAAGCAAGAGAGGGTTATAGAGGGATACAATAACAACACTCCAGACACAGACACCGCTCATCGCGACTCTTCTGACACTGTGAGTGGCCGGCTTATCAGTCAGCTCCTCTGTCTGTATGAGAAACGCTGGCAGCCATCATTGGCCTTTAATTCCACCCAGGCGCCAATCTAATTAAGGGGCACTAGACTGAGCACAATCACCCACCTCCTGATGATTTACAAATACACAAAGATTTCTAAATAAAGCCGGTTAATGTATTCTACAAATGTGAATATTTATGAAATAAAAGACAAATAGTATTAAGAGCACTGAGCACAAAACAACTGCCACTGAGTGCATTGTATGAAGTTACAACCATAACCTAAAGCTCAGTATATTACACCAAAATTAAAGCTGTAGTACGTATTTTGCAAAAAAAAAAAAAAAAACGCAGAATTTTTAGTAGAGTGAGACCTCCTCCTCTTGCAGCTCTCTTCCTCTCCCCTCTCTGTCCAGCCCCTCCCATCAGACGAGCACGGGCATATGCATGCACCGGCTTCATACAGTAACCTGTACGAGTACTAATCATTCATTTCATTCCAATAGCAATTGGCTAAGCGCCGGACAGGGCCACGGTGCCTCTGCAAAATAGACCCGGGAAGGAGCTTGTTTTGGTGGAACATGTGTACGTTCAAAGGTTGTTTTAGTCGTGCAATAGAAAACTCAGATTGGACAGAGAGTCTAGCTAGCTGTCCGGATTTACCCTGCAGAGATCTGAGGAGCAGGTAACCATAGTCCTCATAAATCCACCGGAGTTTAAAATTACAATACAAAGAAAATGTAAGGTAACGGACATCCGGCCGAAAAGAGTGACATCCGGTGGTATTCCCGGCGGCAACGGAGCAATCACGGAAGTGGAACGTCGTGGATATAGACTAGCAGAAGGCTAAACTACCGGTTGGTTTACATTTCCTCTCACACCACCTCCAGCGTGCTCTCGTTCGGATGGCAGCTGTAGGAGCTGCCGCGGCTTCGGCCTCTGGTCCTTGTTGCAGGCTAATGCTGCCATCAGAACGAGGAGATGCCGGTGTTCATGCTAGGCTAAAGGCTCCAGCAGACCAGCTCTCCTGACTGTTTTCACAGCAAATGTTCGCTCCCTGGACAATAAACTGGACTACTATTTTACACCATTTTGTTCCTCTATGTACTATATATAGATGGACGACAATAAAGTCTCTTATTTAATAGTTTAGCCTTGCGTTAGCTGCAGCAGATCTTTTACCGGAAGGAGAACAGCCAATAGGCTTTCTCTCTGAAATGACCTGTGATTGGCCAAAGTCTTCCGTCACAGCTGTATTATCTAAAGCCTGAAAAGAGAGCAGAGGAGGTGCAGAAGTCTAGTTTTCTCTTAGACCACGTGAATTACAATATGCTGAAAGGTTATCATGAATTTTTTGCCCAATGACCCCCAAAATAAACTACCTACCGCAGCTATAAATGGATGGATAGGGGCGTGTAAACACAACATTCCCGGTTTGATTCTGGCTGGGGATTCTTGTTGTATATCATACCTCTCTCTCTCTCTCTCTCTATCCCCAAGATTTTGCTTTCTCCACTGTTACTGTCTTATAACGGCAAGAAATAGATGAATAAAAACCCTTTGGGCCCTATTTTAACAATTTAAGCGCACGGCGTGAAGAGCATGGCGCAGGTGCGTTTAGGGCATATCCAAATCCACTTTCGCTAGTTTGACGGCGGAAAAAAGGGTCTGTGCGCCGGGCGCATGGTTCAAAAAGGTTGTACTTAGTGTCTTCATTAATTCATAGGTGTGTTTTGGGCGTAACATGCAATAAACCAATCAGTGTCATCTCCCATTCCCTTTAAAAGCCAGGCGCGTTTGTACCTTGACGCATTGCTATTATTATATTACGCATTTGCACCGTAATATTTTCATTTGTAATCTTTTGCATGTTTGTGTGCTGCTGCGCTTCCCTGTGTGTGTGTGTGTTTGTGTGTAACAAGCATAGTGTGCACGCTGTGCATAAGCCTAGGCGCATTTTACTAATTTGCTGTTAAAATAACAATGAAATGCTGCGCTATTGACTTTAGACCAGGTTTTTGTTGGTCAATGGCGCAATCACTTCCCGCTGCCTTAAGATAGCAATACGCCAAGAATTCACCTGAACACACCTCCCTGTAAGACCAGCACGCCCATGGGCGCAAAGATGGGCGCAGGTGCAGTTGCTATTTAAACGACGCGGGCGCTGGACGGGAAACTCTTAAACTAGCAAAGACACTTGCGTCGGGCTTTGCGCTGCAAGATGCAAGATAGGGCCCTTTGGGTCAAAGTGGACTCCGCGTACAGCTCGTACAGCAAAGATGAGAACAGTGGGGCCTCATGTCTAGTGCTGTTGCCGAAAAGCTGAGCACATTCTGTGAAAATACTGGATTTAAACATTGGTATATCGTCCTGGACAAAGATGTTCTCAGAATAAAGACCTGTGAGATCCCTACTTTTAAAGATGCAAATTACTGCCAATAACAAGTTGCAAAAAAAAGGGTTTTATTTGTATTTTCCCACTAAGATTTGCAATGAGAGGTCTATGTTACCGAGTCGCGGAGCAACACGTGGATCACTGAGGTCACAAATGGGGCTATATGAGGCTGTACTTAAAAATGTCATGCTAACATTGACATGCTATTAAAGACAGTGCTAAGATGTTGATGTTTAGTAGTTATAATGTTACCGTGTTAGCATGCTAACATCCGTTACTACGCATTAGGGCCCAGCTAAGACTCATGGGAATGTCTGCCAAAATGCTCTGTGCCAAAAAAAATCTAGATGAATAGACAAACATGATTCTGGGTTAAAGGTTTAGGCATGAACTGTGCCTTTAAACTGCTCTTTTACTTGACAGTGCAGCTTGGGGACTTCAGTGACAGGCATTGTAATTAGCCACCACATAATAGGAATGACCTTATTAAGCTGCTGCTGGGTCACGAGCAGATCTAGGTTACCAAAACACATGAGCAGGTACTGTTAGTATATATATATATATATATATATATATATATATATTTCATCTCAATTGGCATACAAGTGCACAAACATGCATAGATGCACAAAGTCAGATCTTTCTTTAGGAGAGCAAGTATCAATATTTATGCACTGGCTGAGTCCATAAATACCAGTGGCCAGTCCCAAAATCAATGCACGCCTGCTACATATTTTAATCTGCCTATGAAGGTCACATTTTTCCAACAACGCCTGAGAGGGCGAAGCACACACACACACACACACACACACACACACAACTAAATCAACCAGCAGCTTTTGCATTGACGCCACCCTGACCCTGCCCCAGTTCAACTAATGTCAGTGAAACACATACTGCATTAAATGGTGTAAAAACAGAGAGAGCTCAGCACCCATGAATGGATTTTAAATGCCATCACATGGCAGATGCTCTAGCTGGCTCTGAAAAGGCTGCGTTCTCAAGGTTTAGCCCTGTGTAACTCATGTACATTATAGATGAGGCAGAGGAGAAGGGGAGTGTTCAGTGGAGCACTATCAGTTACCAGAAGGCCAATCTAAATCTCCCCGATCATGACTTAACTCTATTTCAGAGCCACAGGGGTGACACAGCAACAAGCTCAGCCTTCCCTGCAGGCAGCTGTAAACTTAGGCACAATTTGCCAGCCTCCATGGAGCTGCAGCGGAAAAAAAGAAAAAAAATCTGTGTTCTCATTTCTAAAACTGAGGGACTGCCAAAGCGATTCCTGCCATCACATGAATTTGTCACTTTGCTAACAGGGCTTATGAAAGTTAGATGAACATTTTACGATCTTGTTAAAACCGGTTACATTATTAAAAGGGCACATTCATCCTGCGAGGCGAGAAAGAGAGCCTGTAGCAGATTGAAATTTTAATAAGCTCAATGCAGTGGCTAGAGATTGAGAAACTTGGCAGAGATTTAGCTTTGAAATCCTCAATATGGGAATGAGATGAGTTAGCCTCATTGTATCGTGCATGCACTCAAGCAGTCAAAAGACAGGGGATGCTGCAAACCTGTGATAAACCCATTAACCGGCTTAACTTCAGACACTTCCCCAGCATTTTAATCTGTGATATGAAGCAATGTTTCTATTGCTATTTTTAATGTAGTCCCTTTTAGTTCAGCGTAATAAGATATACTATCAGGACTACATACAGTATATGTGTTACAGGTTTTATTTAACATTACTGTACCGGCATGTTATCTCAAACTTGCATGTTTTTCACCAATGGGGATACATGGTAGCACAGCACTGTTGAATGAATACAGAGAAAGCAGTGTGATGCTAAAGCCCATGGTCATAATGACAAGCCAGACTGTATATGAAGGTGGCTGGTGGCAGCAGGCTCGGAAACACCTGACCCTGGAGGAGACTGGAAAGGACTCTCTTTCTGCTATCTCTGATAAGGCTGAGATAAGTGTACCTTGTTATCTGGTAAGGTAAAGGCCCAACCATCAACTACATACAGTGCTGTGTATATATGTGTGTGTGTGTGTGTGTGTGTGTTTGTGTTTGTGTGTGTTTGTGTGTGTGTGTGTGTGTGTGTGTGTGTGTGTGTGTGTGTGTGTGTGTGTTTGCCCTTCTCCCTGTGTGCATGCTGGCACCAGACACCGCTGTGTGTACAATCATGCCATACACTCCTCCATCTCCTTGCAGACCTGTTACAGCAAAGACGCAATGGGCCTTGTTCCAATAGCAACACAGTCTTACAGTTTGGAAATAGGACAGGAGTGACAACCATGTTTACTTGCTTATGAATGATAATAGATTTTCTCTGTGCACTGATTAGTGTTGGTACAGGTATTACATTATTAAATGCATTAATCACAATTTGAAATTATTGTTAAGCCATTTGTAAAGTAAAAAAAAAAAAAAAGAAAACAAGCATTCACTGTTTAACAAGTTGGGTAGTTATTGGTTTCTTCTAGGGTGGGATGCAAAGTTATTATCAATATCTGTTTATGTCACAAAAATGTTTATATTCCTATCTGTACTCACTTTGATAAAGGAAGTGGACAGGGCCTACACCAAAAGTTAGAAATCATTTAGATTACTTCATTATGGTGTTAAATTGTTCTCTACTGCCATTTATACTCCTCATATGTATCTTGTAACATACAGTATTTAACCATTTACATACCTAAATTAATCAAAAATAATGAAGCACAATTTGTATTTCAAATCTAGTCTAGTCTAAATTGAATAAAAGCTTTGTTACTGTTTATAGTCCCGGAGGAAAAGAATAGTGAAACACGCATCAGGCAGGTTGAAAATGGGAAAACACAAATCAGAATTGCACTGGGCCATATTGCATACATTTTCTTCAACAACTGCAGCTTGATTTTGTATGTAATGGAGAAGGAGGCCTGATTGAATGTTAAATTGTTCTAAGGTGTTGACAAGAAAACAGGCCAAAATAGCTCACTGGGACGTATTGCATAATTTAAAAAAAAAGAAAAGAAAATTGTGCAGGCAATGAGACAAGGTCCAGATGGAAATAAAGTTAGTTTCAAGCACAGAAATTAGAATGAGAGTAGAACAAACATTGAACTGTTTGCGTGGTCATATGATTAGTTCAAGTAAAAGTGGCGATTGTTAGTTGTTATGTTGACAACACACGTCAGTGGGGCCGTATTGTGTGCCACCCTCACCAGTTTGAGAATTCAGTTTTCTTGATGACTTAACAGTAGAAGTATAAAGCAAATAAATCCAGCAGTCCTCAATTCCTTTCTAGCAGCAAGGCATGGACATAGTGCACAAAAGACGCCTCTGCATGCTTTGTCCTACGCCACTGCTCATTTGTCACAAAATCTCACTTAAGGGAGTACGTGACTTTCCGCAAGGCGGTCTTTATAGGAAAGTTTATGCAGAAGTTAGCCTGCTAGGGTCACAGTTCTTTGCAATAAAACACATAAAACACATAATAATGCCCACCGTTCTGATCATCCTGCTATGTTGACTTTAATGGGAATGTCCATTCTACTCTCATTCTACTTCTATAGTTAGTTAGTAAGTAAAAAAAATGGCACCTGTGCAACATCAGTCAAGTTTTGTCTTACACTGCCCAATAGGCCTGTCACGATAACACATTTTGCTGGACGATTAATTGTCCCAGAAATTATTGCGATAAACGATAATATTGTCGTTCTGAGACCATTTTCATATAATATAATGATAATGGCATAATAATGCAGGTACACCTTTTCCAAATATCCACAATATGTCTTTGATCTCCTTTAGTATGTCGTCTTTCACGCTGTTGTACAGTTGTGGAATTGCCGTTTGTGACACGTATGTTCTCCCAGGCAATTCGTACTGGCTGTCAAATGTTTGCAGCATTCGTCAAGTGTTTGTGCGATAGACTACAGACTCTGTACTACATTTAACAATTATTTATTAAACACTAAATATTACATTTTAATAATATATAATTAATAAATGATATCTATCTATGTGGCTATCTGCCACATGGCAGGTAAATGTTTGTATCAAAATAGTTGTCTTTCAGTCTTTGGCGAAGGTGCAGCTACTTTCTTCTGCTCCTCTGCTGTCTGCAGGTCGGAGCTTCGCTGGGGCGGGCCGACACCCACACACACCCACACACACCCACACACACCCACACACACCCACACACACCCACACACACCCACACACACCCACACACACCCACACACATCCACACACACCCAAAAACTGGCGCACACACCAGCCACCACATCACTTCTGTTTACTGATAGCTATTGTTTACCTCAGGCTAATTAAGTACCTAGTAAGTGGCGATTTTTGGCAGCCAGCCTTCCAAAAGAAAGCACAATGAAATTAAATAACTGATTATTAACCGTTGACCGACAAGCAGGTAACGGAGTCTCAGTTCACTGTCTGGGAGCTTCTGATACATTTTCTGCAGTCCGTGTCCGCGGACAGCTGTAGGCTTGTACCGGTTAATGTTCTGTGCATTGTCCGACACATGCAGCTACTTTCCGGAAACCACTTGCAAGACTGACAAGTCCACAGCGGCGTGTTTGTCCGAGCCGTCTCCACCGCCTCCACCTGCAGGTTGTCAACTGTGTGCTTCGGAATGAAAGAGAGTGTTACGGCTGCCGTCGGCACCCTCATGTGTATGTTTAACCATAGTGTTAACAGAGTGTGATATGTGCGATGCAAAGCAGGCTGTGGCATCCCATGCTGAAGATTTGTTGAACGAAGGAAGTCCCGCCCAGTTCCTGGAGGAGGAAGCTGATTGGTGCGGCATGCCACCACTGACCGGCCAATCGAGGAAGGCTGCCTCCAGCTTAAAAGCCCTGATTGATTGCAGCTGAGGGCAGCTGCCAGACCAGATTCATTTTGTGAAATTGTTTGTGAGAGTAAGGAAGTGGGCCAAGGCTTGAGATTTAAGAACTGACAACATCTTTGCATTTAACAGGTTTGTCATGTTAGTCACATTAGGTTCAGGGGTGCTGTGAGTATTGTGTTTTGTTTTGCAAAGTACCTTAGTTAGAGAGGATTTTTGTTTAATCTTTTGTTTTCTTATAAGTGTAGAAACAGTCTTCCTTTTGAAGATCTCTTTTTGTTATATTTTGTTTTTTGATTTCCACAGCACCCATCGGCCCATTTTTCCATTTGTAAGCTCTTTTGTTAAATTTGCCCTATTCAAAAAATAAATTTCCTTTCAAATACCAATTACAACTGGTTTTATGTTTATGTCCTAATACCCCTAGCTACAGGACGTAACGGGGAGAAAACAGGACGCCGAGTAACACTAACCCTTTTTTTTTTTTTTGACGGTGCCTTAACTGCAAAGTGCTGCGGGAAACCCTGCTCCAACAACTAGCGTTTTCTCTGTCTCTCTCTCTCTCTCTCTGCCAGGAGTCCCGCCTCCCCACACAAAGACCATGCGACTGACAAGAGGGTTCACTCCTCGTTACGCTAAGGAACCGAGAGTGGTCCTCCAGTCTCTTTGGTAGAGAGAGAGACAAGGAAAACAAACAAGCATGCAAATGGGAATTATCGCAGCCGGAAAAATTATCAAGCTCATTTTATTTATCGTGCGATTAATTGATTTATTGACTATCGCGACAGGCCTACTGCCCAACACATCTGGTGAAGACTAGTATTTATGGTGGTATTGGTACTACTACGAGTACTGAAAATACATTTTGCTGAATGTCTGAATATTGAACTTAAAACTATCTACACCTCAGTGTTTTTATGAAAAATCACTGCAGATCTAGCAAGAATATATGTGACAGAAACATGACAAAGTGGAAAAAACACACATACACCAATCTTACTGTATATTATCACACATGCTGCACAATGTTAGGTGTGTAAACCATTCCCTCTTGAGCAGTACTTGGCAGACTTGGGGCTGCTACTACAGTCGTAATAAAGAAAACACATTGGTATCAAGGAAAAACCTTGGTGCTCTCTGAGCATCAGTAAGACAATGACTGATAACTAGTCAGTCCACTGGAGGAGCAGGAAGGGCTGCTGAGTGAATGTTGTGTAGCAAAAGCAGTGTGCGGTCCTGGGTCAGCCAGCAGCATCTGAGCGTTAATAAGGGGGGTAATTGAATTAGAGGATCAGTGGAGGCCTGTAGTGTGGGCGCCACACAGCTCTAATTTCATTACAAGTGATGTAAACATGAGGTTGGCCCTCAGCCACATCAATACATCCACAAAATGCTCACAAAAAAAATAAATTACAAAACCACAAATCTACACCTGCTCGTCTCATGTAACATCCTGTCCAACCGTGTACACATTTCAGCCTGTGTGTTCGTGAGAGTTGTGAGGTTACACTAATGAAGTACCTAACGGGAATCAGGTTGGAAGAAATCCGCATTATGTGGCACAAAAGCAGTTTGCGCTGTCGTCTCAAAGCAGGAAGGAGATTGGCCCTTTCTGTGTGCTGGTTATGTTTTCTGAATATGAAAAAAATAGGAATAAATAATAAATCTGGCATTGATAGCTGTGTAGGCGAGAGAACATGACACATCAAGATGACACCAATGAATATTTTTTGTTTGTTTAGAAGAACATGATGGCTACCCACAATCTATGATATCCATACTGCGAAGTGATTTTTCCAATTTGCATGATGCATATTTATGAATGTGCTTTGGCCTGATGATTCACTTGACCATCAAACTGAGCGCAGCCCAAGTGAAGCTGTAGGCCTGACTGTAGGCCTTCTTCCGGTGATGAATAGTTATGAGGGCAGGAGTTAACCAAGGAGAAACATTCACATCCCTAATAAGTCAGCTGTGACAATGAGAATCTCATTGGGGTCACATCCTCAGCATTCCAACATGCAGGTGGGCCAATCAGAGCACAGGAAGAGAACCGATAGTTACAAAGACAGAAGTACTCTTTTGCAAAGGTACTAAGAGAATCGCATTGCCTAACTCTTTGCCAAAATATCACACATCTAATTACTTCACCGGGCAGTAAATCAGTAAATCTTCTCCACTTTAAACAGCACATCTGTTCATGCAACTCACATCTATCATATGCTCAATGCTGAAAAATGCTCAAAGCTTGCTTTAACCAGTCTTTGACAGATGTGCCTCTTTCTTTTTTTGACAACCTGGAGAGCTTGCCAATTTACCTCACAAGTTTACCCCTGCAGCAGAGCAGGATGAAAACATGCAGGACAGACTTATCAGGTAGAGAAACGTCCCACATCCACTGCAATTCCTGTTTTTCATAAAGCAATAGTATGTAACTTTGTAAAGGTAAGGTAAAGGTACTTTATTGTCACATACACATACATGTAGTGAAATTCATTCTCTGCATTTAACCCATCCCTCAAGGGAGCAGTGGGCAGCCATTTACAGCTCCCGGGGACCAACTCCAGATCTGAGCCAGTGCCTTGCTCAAAGGCACTGACTGGAGAAACTAGTACATGTTTTTTGATGGTGGGGGGACCCGGAGCGCCCGGAGGAAACCCACGCAAACATGGGGAGAACATACAAACTCCACACAGAAAGGCCCGGAACGACCTGGATTCAAACCCAGAACCTTCTTGCTGTGAGGCCACTTGGGCCAACCATTGGGTGCTGCAGCTGGCATGCTGCTTGTAAGGAGAGCGTAAGGAGAATTAACAGTTCTTCTTGCAAATGAAAAGCTGAATTCATGAGCAATAAAAGGCACCTTTGCTCAAGTCATTACACTCACAGGTTTTGACGATACTGCTGTATTGACAGACGATGCTAGGGCATTTCACTCACGTAATGACTCTTCTCTGTGTGTGATCTAGTCTTTCTACTCTTCTCTATAAAGTTTGCCACTATTAGACAAGTGTCACATTTGGCCTCAATTGCCACTGTACAGCCAAAGTTACATACTATTGCTTTTTTTTAAATTTATTTATTTATTTATTTTAAATCAAGTGGCTTTGGAGGAAAATAACTGGGAGGTGAACCTGGGCTGTGTTTATGTTTTGATGTTTTTGCATTCTGGAGAAGAGCTGCAAGAAAAATCCTACATCTCTCACTTTCTACAAAAGCGTACAAAACTAGCTAGTTGATTGGTTGATCTGTTGTTCTGTTGGTTTGTATGCACTGATTTGGATCAGATCCAGATCAGATCAGCACAACATTAGCAGGATAATACTTAAAATAGTAGGCACTGTGTGTTATACCTGAATGTGACTGAAACATATTATATTCCTGTGACATTATTTTTCAAAACTGTAGGTGCATAATTTATAGGCAGGAAAGAGGGGGGGAAAAAAACACTCTGCATAAGACGGGAAGATATAACGGCTGCAGTCAGCTGTGTACGTGAGGAAGATACCTTTACCAGAGTGCATCTGCGGTTTGTTGATTGCATCTCCGTCCTAAGATAACAGAGCTGCAGGCTAATGGAGCTTGCTGAAGAAGTGCCTCATGCTCTGTCAGTTTTTCATTACCACTTCACTCAGTCTTGCGTAGGACCATTCGGTATTGATAATTACTGATGCTACGCCAATCTTTCAGAATCCATTATTGGCTGTTTTTCCACTTCAGGGAACTAACAACACCACCTCCAACCCACCTACCCCCTCACCAGTACCCTCGTTCCTCCCAGTCCATTTCTCTGTTGACTGATGCAAAAACACCAGCTTAATGACACTATAGGATGCAAGTTGACTTCAAAAGCACCCGTTTCCCAGCAACTGCCACAGGTAGGAGGGAAGAGCCTTTGTGTGACCAGACCTTGCTCAAAGATGTTATAATTATAATTAGCAGAAAATTTAGGACTGAATGAAGGCAACAACTGCCAAGCAATACCATAAACTCCATAATTCACATTAAACTCTCTGTCTGTTAATTGTCAAAAGGCAGACAAAATGTGCTTTACACTGAATTCGGCGAGTTTGACGGATGAATAAATGTTTTTATTTTATTTTTTGAAAATGCTGCTGCACTTGACTGAAATGGCAGGCGATCCCTGAAGAAATGCTGACAAGCTAATTATCAAGTAGCCCTGTCACAAGCAGGTGGAGAGTTTAAAAATAAAGTTCACACCACCCTCATTATGTAAACAATCACAGCCAGTAGTGCTAACCTCGCACCCCTATAGACTCCAGCTGGTGGACTTTACAGTAACAAGAAGGCCATGCTCTGTGTGTGAGACAAGATGGTTTGAGGGACGTGAAAGGCGTGTGAGAATATCCTGTGTTCCTGTAAGTCTGCGCAACGTATCCAAACCAAGACCAGGGAACATAAAAAGAGAAAGATGACACAGCCAACACCTTTGTTATTTTCTTATACCACCATTACTGCCAATATAATGCATCTCTCTTCAGATCACTAGGAAATGTCACTTCAATTAAATGTTCATTAACACAAGAAAAAGCTGCTAAAAACAAAGCTTCAGTTTATGGTTCAGCCAAAAGATGTCCCCCATAACGTCGCCCTCTGTGAAAACAACAGTCTGGTAAGTGCTGAGAAGACACAGGAGAGACAGCCAGCAGCCCCACAAACATACACACACACACACACACACACACAAACAAACATACACGCACACACGACTCATCCCCTTTACACAGGCACCACACTGAGGTCTAATCGATGCAGCTCATTCATATTGAACCACAGACGTCAGGGGAAGCCGGGGGAATTACAAGCAGCCTCCGCTGTGAGATCGCAGCCTAGAGGAAGCCTGGAAACCTGCCGTTTACTGTCCACGGCATTTTCAACAACATGGCTACTAGGTTTCCTCGCTTTTCACAGGAAATGACACTGAACAGGTACTGGAACAGGAACAGTACTTAAACCAGATTGTTAAAGAACAATACGCCATACTTCGGACATTTAAAGGGGAACTATGCAGGGTTTTTTTAGGGCTGCAACTAATGATTATTTTCATAACTGATTAATCTGTCGATTATTTTCTCGATTAATCGATTAGTTGTTTGGTCTATAAAAATGTCAAAACATAGTGAAATATGTGGATCAGTGTTTCCCAAAGCCTAAGAGGACGTCCTCAAATGTCTTGTTTTGTCCAAAACTCAAAGATATTCAGTTTACTGTCACAAAGGAGAGAAGAAACTAGAAGATATTCACATTTAACAAGCTGGAATCAGAGAAATCTTATTTTTTTTAATAAAAAAAATGACTCAAACGATTAATCGATTATCAAAATAGTTGGCGATTAATTTAATAGTTGACAACTAATCGATTAATCAATAATTTTAGCTTAATTTACCTTAACTGAACAGCTTCGGAGTCATTGGAATGGTTATATGACTTTTTTCGGTTCCCCCTAGCGCCTGTGAGCGAAAAAACCACCCTTGCAACTTTTGGCCGGCGAGCCGCCAGCCTCAGAGTCAGGAAGTATCGCGTGATATCGGGTCTCGCGATGTAACGAATTGCTTCACGGCACTGCACACATCCAGGAACCGGCTAGCTATAAGAACAAGGTAGCGATGGAGTTTTTCACACTCTCGTCATAGCTGAGCCGGCAAAAAAGAAGCAGAAAGCTAGGAAAGCATCGTCGGAGGAACAGAGAAAGAGGAAACGGCAGACTGACCGAGCAAGTTTTTACACGGTGTTGCCAAATATCTATTCCGAAGCTGTAGGGGGAGCTCTATAGAGAAACCTGCGAGCAAAAAGCGAGAAAACAGCAAAGAAATTGCCAAAACTGCATAGCGCCCCTTTATGATCTTAGCAGTTGACCCCAGTTGATGGGTTTCTCCAGTGCTCTGTAGTAGCATCAACATACACTGTGTTGACCGATCATTCATCATTCAAAACAAAAAGGACAATCCTTCGTTTGAATATATTTCTGAAAAACAATACATTATTAACTCAGAACTGATTCAGATGAGCAGCAGGGACAGATTCACACTTTAGCGGTACTATTACACCCAAACCCAACGCCAAGTCTATATCCTTTTGTTTGCGCTGATGGGGCATTAATGCGTCATCACTCTCCATCTCTATAGCAGCAAGGACACGCACACATATGCAGCCCCCATAAACCATACACAGCCAGGTAGCCTATTTAAAATGTGCTATTTTGCTATCTACTTTTAGAAAAAATATTTTAACGCTGCCACTAATTGTCTGGTCATTTGGGCTGTGTGTGTCGTTAAAGGGTAACTACCGTTTTTTTCAACTTGGACCCCATTTCCCCATACATTTGTGTCTAATAGACTGATGTGACCAAAACTCTTTGAAATTGATCCAGTGTTGAGCGAGATCGCAGTGACGAGCCGGCGCAAACCGAGCTGCAATGTAACCTAATGGGGCAATTGTGCAGCCTCGATTTTTTTTGTTGTTGCTACTGACAGGCTCAGATTGTTACTAAAAGTGTCTGACAACATTATCCATCTCATGAGGTGACTTCTTGTCCGAAGACAGCGGTGTGGAGAGTGGAACACGAGTCGAGAAAAAGGCGTTCTGGGAGTCAGATGTTGTTTCGGAGTCACTGCGATCTCGCTCAACACTGGACCAATTTCAAAGATTTTTGGTCACATCAGTCTATTAGACACAAATGTATGGGGAAATGGGGTCCAGGTTGAAAAAAAAACGGTAGTTACCCTTTAAGTTCAGTACACAACAAAAGTATCTCTGAGGCTCCGTGAGCAACTCCTGCGAAAAATAAAATTACCTCTTAGGCTAATTATTCATGAGGAAAATATGGATGATTTCATGTCTACATTTTTGGAACTTAAAATGATGCTAAGTTAACCAATGGGCCAGTCTGCCGACACTTCCTGTAGGCTTGGTCTCCTCCTCAGCCAGAGACGTCACCTCATACACAGGCCTTTAAGTTAAGAGGCACTGTCTCCTGACTTTTACCTGACGTGGTCAGCGGTCATGAAATACAGACACACTTTGACCCCAATTAATCCCAATGATGACTCTAAATGAACATAGGCAGAAGCGAGCACAGCTCATTTCAAAATTAAACTGGAGACAACTGGCGGATAAATAACTCATGGTTCACAAGTTCACTATCCAAAGCAGAGAGAGGAACATGAAAGCCAGACAATTGCTCAAAGCAAATGCCTCCACAGCAGTCTTCAACTGCACCTAATGGACCATGCCCAGTCCAGCATCAACAAGCCTTTATCTCTTCTTTCACACAGAGAACTCACCAGTAACTTCTGCTTCTGCCTTTGGTGGCTCAGGGTCTCAGGGTTGAGTCTTAGAGCTCCACTGTTGTCCTTTAGAAGACGAAAGCTGTCCAAACGCTGCACACCTGGGAGCTGGAGGGGCAAAACTTCATTTCTCAGCTGTGGTGGGGAATACACAAAAGAACACAAAATTTGAAGTCATTTAAAGCATCTTAGTCAAATCAATATAGTAATAATAATACTGTACATGTTTTAGAAACCCAAACCTTTCCACAATGGTAAGTTATCAGTATAACAATGGTGGTTTTACAGTTTGATTGTGCAGTTTTTGGATAACTTATTCCAAATAGTCCACTGCTGGTCCCACTTGTGATGAAATCTGCTAGCACTCTATCTCTGAGTGTAGGTGAGTGGCCGCTCAGAGCTAGCAGGTGGTCTGAGAGGAAACGCAGCTAACAGCTACACTCATGCAGTGAAAACAGTGTGTTCTCCCTTTATTGATCTTCACAAGTTCAGTCTGACAATAGAAGGAATTATCTACTAGACTACCTGCTGCTTTGGGGAGACATTGGACACAGCGTTCCACTAAATGTTGCTTACATTGAAAATAAAATGTGCAATCTAGTTTAAAAAAAATCACACAATGTAAAAACAGAAGAAATATTTTTTGTTTTTATAATGGATCCAATGTAAAATCAAGTCCTGAGGCTGTGCTTGTTAATCTGTGCACGTCGCAAGACATCAACTGATTGGTATAATGGTGACTTAATTTGTATTATCTCAGTTATCCAGATGCTTCACACAGCTCTGTTTACTCACATTCCAAAATCTGCAAACAACATGTTGACCTAGTGTATCAATGGAAAATAACACTTAAGCACTCATTCAACCAGATACTTACAAACCCACACAAGTCTAAGATGCCAACGAGGTAAAATAACATCCTCTCTCCATGTTCAACCACTTAGCCAGCAACGCTGATAGCACTACCTAAACTGCTTGTTATTGCCAAGCTAGTGGAGCTGGCTGGAAATAATAATGCCCCCTATTAAATTATTCATGGCTCCAGTCAGGTGGAACCAAATGCTGCTTTTGTGTCATAGAGGGAGAGCTGTAACTCGACTCAAGCATGGAAGGCCATCGCTGCATGGAGGTAAAGACTTCATGGAACAAGCATGGATGCTGCTGGGCTACAAAACAAAACACAGGATGTCATGACACTCGCTTGGCTCTTTCCATGTGACATTTCCCTCCAAGTGTTCAGGCAGAGGACGGTGGCTCAGTAGCTCGGTCCAAATGGGGGCGAAGCCTGAGGTGCTGCTCGCAGTTCGCCAACCCTGTGTTGGTGTCGCTTTGTACCCCGCCCCCCTGACATTTGTGACCATGGCCAGAAGATGACCTTTTTTGTCCATGCCATGCTTTAGTGCTGAATACTAATGCTACGGTGCTGTGTGCCCGCCACTCATGGGAACAAGCAGTGCTATTTTTAGCCACATGTCCCCAGCTGCACATCTCCAACCCGGGGCCAATGGGCAATTAGTGTTTGTTTCTAATGGCAGGAGGCAGTGCCGTAACCTCCCAAACGCAAATAGACATCTGGACAAAGACTATCTCTGTCCTGCCCCGTACCACTGCCACGAGGCACTACTCCTAAAGCTTTGTTGTTCCTCCGTCCATCTCAACCTTTATAGGTGCTGAGAAGTAGGGGTTTTCCATACACATGTGCTGGCTTTGCTTGGTTTGGCTTGGTTTGGTTTGGCTCAGTGCCTCAGCCCATAACAATTTGCATTTACAATAGGGCTACTTGCTTGAAGGTGTGTTTTCAGTGGCGTGGCCATGGCTGCTGTTGCTATTTTTGAAGCCCGCGAGCCTGAATTGTCAAAGGAGTGGCTGTAAAACAATTCATTTCCTATAAATTCTTCACAATTCCCCCGTAATTTAGTTAGTTTAGTTTTTATTATGAAGCAGCAAAATCAGGTAATGTTAGCTTTTCATCAGCAGTAACTTAAGACTCCCGATCATTAAACATTCAAATAAGACAGATATCCGAACATACAAACCGGGAGACAGGAGATAAACTAAACGTCAAACCACAGAGATTCAGTGAGAAGCTACAAAAATACCGTGAGCAGCACAGATACTTTTAAAAACATCTTTCCGTTTCTTTCTGGTCTCCAGCACAGACATGAGTTAGGTTGAGTCACGCATAGGAGGAGAAAGGGGGGGTCGTCATTGGTTTGGCCGTGGTCAGCGAGACGTCACCACTGGCTGGTCAGGCGAGATTTGGACCTAGAAGGCCCATCTTTTGCGAGGTACACTAAAACTGGTAAAGGAAAAGCAAATCAGCATCATGGTTTGGCTCAGCACGGCCAAAAGTGCAAATGGAAAAACCCTAAAGCTCTTCTCCCCAACATCAGCTGCCATTCACTCTGGAAACAAGGTGACTTATTTAACTACTCATGCAATAATTTGTGGCCTTGGCTGAAAATGACATCATCCTGTGCCTGTGTTTCAATATAAGCAAAAGTGACCCCGTTATAAGTCCAAACACCTACTTGTTCCTCAAAAGGGGCCATTAATTTTAATTGTCCACATACTGTATTTCAGAAGGAGTTATTCATAGAGCTGCAACCAACGATTATTTTCTTTATCAATTAATCTGCCAATTATTTAATAAATGCCCACCACAATTTTCTGAAGCCTGACTGAACACACTAAAGCCAAAGCTAGGCAAAGTTCAATATTTGTTCTTGAAAAATCACGTATAATGGATTTCCAAAATAGTTGCCTATTCATTTTCTGACAATTAACTAATACTTTGACTAATCATTTCACTTAGTTATTTAAGACTACAAGTTTTGAGAAGTAACATTCACAAACATTACAGCACTGTGTTCGTGATTGGCTGGCTCAGAAACACACATAGGATTTGATTGAATGACATTTCAGAACAGTATGGGCTCATTATTTGTGATGATCGTCAAAGCCGAGGGTAAGCTTTCTGTTTTCAATTATACTAGGATGAATATTCCACGCAGGCATTTCTAATTAAGCAGAATTAGACACTTTTAGTTTTTTCAGTGTACAGACATTTCCACAAAGTCATGCTGGGCTGTACTCTTAGACTGTCAGCAACTCTAAGATAACACAGTATAGTATGATATATCTCGCTGAGCAGGTATAATGAGTCAGTTTTGGAGTCTGTATGTCATGACGTCCTCTTTAATTCATTTTAGTCGGGCCAAAGTTAATTCAATCCATCTTATTACAGCTTTTTCATGCAATTACCCTATGCCCCTGTTCATTGATGGGCCAGCATGGAGGCAGTGGATTGGACAGCAGGCTTACCAAGCCCACAGAGGCCTATGAACAATGTAGCATACCCTATCATACAGTAAACAAAGATGAATCACTGCAAAAAAAAGAAATCATTGTGCTGCAGCACCCACTGCACAGCCAATTTTTTTTTCTCTATTAATCTTCTGTGAAATTCCACTTGATCGGGACATTAGAATCAATTACATCCCTACATAAACACAAAGCTTTAACTCTGGAGCACATTATCATTTCGTTAATCATCTTCAACACTAAAAGTGGTGTAGAAACATCAAGTGTGCCTTGAGCTTACTGGCACAGTGTGTCTGTAGCACTGCCTGCCAATACCATGTTATCAAAAAGAGTGCAATTAACCTCCAACATGGTGGACAATACACAGAGTAGAACGTGTCCGTATAAAGGACGTGAACATTGGACATGGTGTTCAACAACCACCTCAGACATCAGAGGACCCTGCTCTTGTTGCCTACAGTGTTGTCAACTGTAGCTGAATAAATCAAATGAACCAGGGTTCACATCACTCTCCATCGCCTTTTTTGGTTAAATACAATTAAGCGAGTTTGGGTTAAATTAACCTATGCAACAAGAGACTGAACACGATAATGCTTTTTAAAGAAAATATGAGTGCATGTGGACAAAGCAGACACAGTAAGCAAAACCTGTAAGCAGAAAGGCAGAGACAGAGGTAGAGACCGAGAATGAACCTGTGGAGATAAGCTTTTTTATTCCGAAGCAAATCCTGACAAATAATCACTGTCTGTGGATTTTGGCAAGATCCGCATAATCATCCCCAGCCCCCACCCTCGGGCATGATCGTCCATCTCTCGCAACGCATCCAAACAGCCCTCAACCTCACTGAGCTGACCACAGACACAGATTTGACTGACAGCTATGAGAGAGCCACAGGAATCTCAAAAAACATGTTGCATATATGCTTTGGGTTGTTTGACTAGTGCTACCTCAAATCTTGTTGGTGTGGAACAAAAGGCGCTTTGCCTTGGAGTCCTTCTCTCCTACACTGATTCCTATAAAGACAATCAACGACCTGTCCATAACAATGTAAAACTGATGAAGCTAAAGCATTTAGCATAAGCTTAGTACTACCAGGGTAGGGCCTGCAGCTTTTAATGCAAACGTTTGTTGCTGTGAAAATGTGGCAGCTGTCAGTCACATCTGTAAACTGGAGTGACAAAATAGCATCACCCTAACAACGAACCAATACAATTCATTTCTGGGGGCTCATTTAATCTCATGTTGGTTTACACCAGATCAGTGTTGTCCATCTGACTGAGTGGACAGCCCTGATCAACTCCAGGAACAATCAATTATGAATGCAGTCAGATCCCTGAGGTGATTAGCGGCTACTCTCCTCCGACCTCCAGAGAAGTTAGCAGTCCAGTCCCTCTCACGGTTGTCTGAGCCTGACTACAGCAGTCAGTCAAACTGGCAACATGTCAACAGCTGGCCCAACATATCTACTTACATTACATTTTAGCTGCACACACACATGTGTAAAGAATAAGACAAACTGCGACACGCTGGTGTAAAGTGAACATGCAAGTAGATAGACGTATATAGACAAGAACATGTACATGCACTGAACATGTGTGTAGAGTAGATCTAATCTAGGGGGATTATATAGCACAAAACTACATAAATCTGCCCTCACATGGGAAAAAAAAAAACCCTCTGGACACACAAGAGACACATGCTTACTTTGTCATGCACGGACAGTCCAACAATCGGAGCAAGTGATGCGGTTGCTGACAATGATAATGCATTTTCACTCTGCTGTCACTCCGTCTCCCGGAGCCATCTTTAGAGAGATTTCCGGGTGAAGATGAGGTTATGTAACAGCGGCCGTGGACCCTGCTGTTCATATCACTAATGCTTCACACTGTGGTGGGGTCACGTGCTTTATCCAGGCCACATCCAGGCGCCAGCAGCAGCAGTGTTCCAGCTGTTACTACAGCCTAGCCTCAGTCACTCAGGGCCATGCTGAGCCATGCTCCTCTCACACTGCTATATCCTGTGCTGAGCAGCCATGTTCAGCACCTCAGCACTCCTCCTTTCACTTTTGGCTATCGAACGTACTTGCACTGGAGACAATGCGTCATACTTTACATACTATACTATACATATTTAGCTTATCCACAATGCAATGTCAGTCCTTCCAGAAAAATGCAGAGTTTTTTTGTGATTGTTGCGGGCAAAAATCCTTGATTATGCGGCACGTTTTCTTAAAAAATGCGATGGAATATGCGGGATATTTATGCAATTGTATGCGATGAAATTGCGGGAACTTGCAAAAATTGCGGGAAGTTGCAAAAATTGCGGGAACTTGCAAAAACTCTCATCATGGCTTCATCGCGGGGTTTGCAGCTTTTCGATGATGTTCACGTCGCGTAATTACGTCACTTCATAACATTACCATGGCAACAGGGGAAAATGGCTGCTCTTGTGTGAAGTAAACGCAACATTTTTCAACTTTCTGCTAAGATACATGTGATTTTTTTGCAACGCAAATGCGGGATTATGAAATCATGCAAGCCCCGCATATTTTGCGCAGAAATCGGCAATTTATGCGGCGAAAGTGCGGTGTATTTGAAAAAATGCGGCCCCCGCATAAATATGCGGACTTTGGCTGATTATGCATTGAATTATGCGATTGCATAATCGCGTTTTTCTGGAGGGACTGCAATGTAGACACTACACATACAGGAGAGGCTAATGCATCCTTATGTGATTTCAACTGGGCAACTCAATCACATACTGAAGGGGAATGGTATGGTAAAGAAAACGTCCAACATTTTTGTTCCAACTTTTTTTGCCAACTGCTTTCTCTACATTGCCTAAAAGTTAAGCACAGAAGGTTGCTTATTGTGTCACCACCCGAGGTTTCCAACTCTAACAACATGTGCTAACCATCGAGTGTTAACCATCTTCATTTCAACAGACCAGCTTCAAAGGGAATTTGCAAATGACTTAGCATCATTACTACTTCTTGTGAACACGCTCAGCATTTGTTTTAACCTGCTTCATAGCTTCAGAGCCAAACTGATACACCAGCATGGACATATTATACTTTTAGCTTATTAGAGATATATCGGTATGTGCATGTATGTCAGTATCAGTGTACAAGGTCCAAGTAATAGCAATACAGAAATGTCAAAGATATGTTTGAGGTAAACACTTTCTCCATTACAAAAACTGTCCACCAGAGAGCACTGACAAGTTTATTTTTTAAAGCTGCTGCAATTAATAATTTATAATTATCACCCAACTACAGTTCCTCTCACCCCTACTGAGCATTTAAGTGTCTTTCAGCTCATTGTTTTAGTTGTACAGCCCACAACCTTACTGTTCAGTTCACTGTCAGTCTTCTCATCAGCCCCATTTCAAGACACAGCAGGTTATTTAGCAAAAACCTCTGATAAATTCATTTTACACTACCTGCCCAGCACAATGACAGTGACTAGCTAGCATGAATACAGTGAATACAGCAGAGCAGGTAAAGAGCCAGATCAGGAGTGGCTGAAGAGAGTGAATATTGAACTTCCATTTGCTAGGTGAACATAAACACAACTTGAACAAAATGAATGCTAATTGTGCTCCCTGTCTGATAAATAAGACATGGTTTGTTAACAGGCTCACCATATTCATTTTGCTGATAATCACTTTGATTGAAGCTGTTCGCATTTTGTTTCCGCTGCCAAAAAAACCCCACAATGCCGCTCAGTAAATATTGATCACAATTCTTTAATAGCCAATTTAAATTATCTTTATAAAAAAAAAATCCCAGCCAATCAGTCAGATTTTTTTAAACTGTAATATCAAACTTGGGTAATTCTTGGGTCTTCTTCAGAAACCATTTGTGCAAATACCAGATGGCAAAAAAAATCAGTCAGCAGACGCATTTCGATTTAAATTCGGTATAGTTTTCTGTGACTGAAAACAAAATGTCTGAACTCCCAATGCGGTAAACCCCACCCATCTGGTGCTACCAGAGGGAGGAAATAAAAACTAAGAATTTTATGCAAATATTATTTGACCGAGGGCTGGATTAGAAAAAAATGCTCAAGAGTACTCTGCCTCCCTCCTTGAACTCCCTCCACCACCACCCTTTGCCTCCTCTCCCTCTAATTCATTGCAGAGAAAACAAATGTAGGTTAAAATGTGAATACCCGTCTCCTGTGCATAGTGAAGATAAAAGTCACTTTCTGGGAGCTCAGGGATAACCAGTGAAATGATGAATGGCCATGCCTGCTCGTCAAGGTGGACAGGAGGTGCTACAGTATGAATGGAGTTGGTGAGTACTCGCTCATATCCAAGGTGTGGGTCTAGACTGGCAACCCTAATTATGGAAGCTCTTCAAATGAGTGACCTTGGGAGGCAGCAGAAACATCCATACCTGTGTGTGTGTGCGCGCACACACACACACACATACACGGACACAGACATATTTTCGCACAGTGAAAATCACAGTTCAGCCTCAACTGTTTATCCCCACTGCCACCCTCTGCTCTCATTACTGCCACCTATAGGATCTCATTGCAAACTGAGCTCTGTAGCTGATGACACAACATACAGAAACACTTATACCTTTTAAATATTCATGAATGCCCTCTACAACCCACAGTGTCAATTCAGAATGCACACACAAACAAACCTTTTTGGTATGTGTTAAAAAAAATAAAAATAAAAATACCATCAACGATACGGCGTCAGCTGTTGTGTTAACATGTCTTCCACTGGGATACAACACTGATGGATAATCTGCACAAATGTTTGACAAAATCCATGCAAGCAAATTGATCACTATCAGATGACTGCTGTCTACCAATTAGCATTCATATCCCAAATTCATTAACACAACTTCATTTACCCTAATGATTTTTCTGAATTTAAAACTGACACATCTCCTTTGCATGTAGACTCCACAGAAAGCGCCATCTGACAGGCATGGCAGTGACAACCGGAACCAACGTCAACCCTAAAAACCATGTTATATCACCCACTGACAATAGCTAAACATACTGCTCCTGCTATGCTGACTTAAGTATTCTTTTTACACACACACACACACACACACACACACACACATACATTGCAGCATGTTTTCAGTTAGGATGGGAAACTCAATAAAACAACATGACAGTGAATCCTCACTGCATGCAAATGATGTGCAATGTCCTCTGGCTCTTCTCAGTGCTGTCAAACCTGGACATTCTGCACTCCTGTGCAGAACACCTCAAAACCTCTCTTATCCATCCCTTAAGAAATGCATATATAAGGGTAGGAGGGCTGCATGTGTACAATAACCAGAGTATTACATTTCAAGAATTGTAGCCACTAGGAGTCTGAGACACTAAGACATGTTATGATGATCCTTATCCCTCCAGCAGCAGCAGCAGCAGCAGCACAGGAATCCTGCAGCAGAGGCAACACAACAATCCTTCACTCAGAAAAACACACACGGCTTGACAGCAGACAGTAGATGGTACAGTACCTTAGCAGTGGCTGTAAAAGGACCGATGCAGTGGCAGGTGTTTCCTACTGTGTTGAAAGGACAGAAAAGCAGCTGAACCGGGACGATGGCTATGGCAGCTCGGTAGCATAAAATGGTTCATCAATGCTCGGCAGAAAGAGGCACAGCCAAGCAGCGCAGGGGGAGAGAGACAGCCAGCGAGCATCACTCAGCTCACACTACTGTGGCTGTGCAGCAGAGCACACACACACACCAACACGCCCCCTTTCGCTCTCTCTCTCTCTCTCTCTCGCTCTCACTTTCTCACACACACACATACACATACACACACACACACACTAAGTCACACAGACACAGGCACGCAGGGGTGCAGAGGCAGTGCAGTGCGCAGCAGTACTGAGCAGCGCTCCCTCTCCAGGATGTCTTTCGTCTTCCTTAATCAGAATTGGTCATTCTCTGTCCTATTCTCAGCAGTCACACACAATCCTGTCAATAAAGCCTTCCAGCCGTGTGCTCCATCGTATCGCCTGCCCACCTAACCACCACTGATGAGCAGTCATGATTGAAGTTGGCAAGGTCATGTGAGGTTCTCTGGCGTCCCCCTTGGTCTCTGCTCTCAGATTTGTTGCAGTGTTTCTCGGCTATTTTTTTATTTTTTTTGCAAGCTGATACAGGGACTCTGCCTCGCCTCGTCATAGGTCATTATGCCACAGAGGCTACCCGGAGGCTCAGCTTGACAAACCCTCACTCACTGAATGGTAGACCAGACCAATCAGCTATCACAAACAGCAGTTAAATCCATACCATCCAATCACAGATCAGGAAATCAAGTGCAGAAGGGTATTAAAGGGGATTATTTGGGCCATCCTGGGTTTTTTTTTTTTCCACTATAGGGAGATGTGGAGGAGAGCGGCACAGAGTGTGCAGTATGGCTGCCCTCTGCGGCTGACAGTGGTGGTGCACTCTGTTGTGGGAAGAGGAGAGAGGAGAAGCAAGACCCAAAACAGATATGCTTTCCTCAGCGTGGATGCCTAGCAACCAAAGCAGCTCCTTACCTCTGTAAGGAGCCTTCCCTCCCCCCTCCAGCGGGACCCTCTCTGCAATCCCAACTGAGAGCTTACATTGCACAGCGGCTGTTTAACACTCAAGGCACCGCCACATCCCACACGATTGATGTCAAATGTTCCCGCCCATGTCCTCTACCTGGTTGGGCCTCTACTAAAGGGGGACGTGCTGAGCTCTGACAATGAGAAGGAAGCCCACCTGATGTTTTCACTATGACATCAGCTGCTATGGGCAACTCCACTGTAGATTAGATCACCTCTAGGGCCGTTAGTAAATTAACTTAAACCATAACACAGCAGGATTCAAAGTAGAACTGCAAGCATTGCACTTCTTTGATCATTTTGACAAAAGAACTGTGTTTATGAATCTGTTTGTATTATATTATTCATGAATGTACAAGCAATGAATGACCTTAAATCTGATTTAATGTATCTCAATAAAGGAGAATAATGTAGTCCTTAATGTCTATGTCTATTGTATTTTATCAAAGATGCACAGCTCAAATACTGTAGCTATATGCCTTCAAAGTTTGGGTCAAGTGGAAAAGAAAAAAGACTGCAAATAATGACCGAGCCAAGCGGGATCAAGGTATTTTTGACTCCTCACTAGGGAGGGCAAAGCCACGTAAGGTGCATACTGCTACTGCTGGTCCTGTGTTAGTTTATTTTATTATTTTCTGAGTAATGATTCAGAGGATGCCTGCCTACCTTAGAATGTTAAAGGGAACCAAACCTGTTCAGACAGCTGTCAGAGGATGTCAGAAGGCAGGCCAGGAGCTCCGAGCCTGCCTTAACTAGCTGGCTGAGACACATTTGGTGGAGGTGTGAACAACTGTTTTGACATTCCCTTTTGTGAAGGGTTCTGCAGATTAACAAAAACTGTGTGAGGTGCAAAAACAACAACACGAGAAGCTAAGGTAGGTCATATATCGAGAGGCAGCGAATAAAAAAGGAATAAACAACAGCAACAGATATTTGCAGATAAATATTGATGCAGTCCACGAGATTTACACAAGATATCTTGAGACAAAAAAATCCTTAATAACTTGTAGATGATGACCAAACAGGTAGTGGCCTTTGGTGTTAAATTCACAATAGTCTAATAACCAAATATCTCAGATAATATCTGGTCTCAATGATATGCATTTTATAACCTCCTGCTGAGTTCATCACATCCATCTTCTTCCCCATTCCAAAGCAGGGCATTAATGCTAGCATTTGTGGCTGCAGGCCAGTAGCACGGTAGCACGCCTGCAGAGTCAACTACTCTGATGCCGTCCACAACAGCCTGAGCACTTCACTTGCACGCCTCTCGTTTCTAGATCACAGTCCTGTCTGAAGGCTCCAGTGCTTTCAAAACAAGCATCTGTGAGCGAGGCGAGTCAATGGATTGTGGATTTTCTTAATAGGCAAAGGTTGTATCAGAACAAACCCCTGCTACTCTCTTTTCAGGTACCTGATTCAGCTTTTTTTGGGCATTTTAGGCCTTTATTTCTGACAGGACAGCTTAGACTTGAAAGGGGGAATGACATGCAGCAAAGTGCCGCAGGTCGGAGTTGAACCCGTGGCCGCCGTGTGGAGGACTAAGCCTCTTTATATGAGCGCACGCTCTACCAGGTGAGCTAACCAGGCACCCAATCTAACATTTTTAAGACAGCAGAAATCCACAGCAGAGACAGCAGAGACAAGGACTTTTACAAGTACCCATAAGAACTGTAGTACTGTAAACATCGTGGGATTTAAAAGTCCTATGACATGCTGCTTTTTGGATGCTTTTATATAGGCCTCAGTGGTCCCCTTATACTGTATCTGAAGTCTCTTTCCCGAAATTCAGCCTTGGTGGAAGGTGGAGGATGGGGGTGTGGCCTTGACCAAGTGCCATGCTTCGCTCGTTTGCAAGCCATGACGTCTCTCTCTTTCTCATGGGTGGGCCAAAATTCTCTAGGTGGCAAAGCAGAGAAAGGGGAGGTAACCTTTCCCCTTATGTTGTCATATAGGAAAGATTCCAGATTGGCCCATCTGAGCTTTCATTTTCTCAAAAGCAGAGCAGGATACCCAGGGCTCGGTTTACACCTATCACCATTTCTAGCCACTGGGGGCCATGGGCAGGCTGGGGGAACTCATATTAATGTTAAAAAACCTCATAAAGTGAAATTTTCATGCCATGGGACTTTTAATCAACACCAAACAGAGGACACTCTTCTGATGTCAGCTCTATGTGTCACAACATAATTCCATCAAATACCTGGCCAAAACCAAAGCATGGACCACAGAAACTACCCCAGTTTATGTGCTACCCTCTGGAAGAAGGTTCCAGTGTCCTCAATAGAGACTGACATTTTTCCGGTAAACCTGCCGGGTCACGGGATTCCAGTCACGTGATGAATAGTTAAATTCACTCCCATCCATCAATTTATAGTAGCTATTCATCACGTGACTGGGACAGGACAAAACAACTGAGCTGGGGGGACGGGAATCATAATAACAGTATAGGTCAGTTTTTATATATACAGTAAATATGCAGTTCTAATATAAAACAAAAACAAAAAAACAATAGAGGAACGGGATGGGAGTCATTTTTCGGGGACGGGACAGGAGTTTTTTTTGTGGGAGTGGGATGGGACAGGAGTGAAAATCCACTCCAGTGTCACCCTCTAGTCCTCAACCTACACTGTAAAACATCATACAGGAATTTAGTGGCATTTACTAATATTTTCTCATTAACTACATTAAAGGTGCTGTAGGTAGGATTTGGAAGATCCAGGACTTATGCTGCGTTCCAGACACAATTTTTAGCCCGTAAGTTACGACTTCAAGTCACGACTCACGACTTGGTAGCATTCCAGGCAAAGTCACCACAAACCCTTCTAGCTAGCATTAGCGTTAGCTAGTGTTAGCATTAGCTAGTGTTAGCATTAGCTAGCGTTAGGATTAGCTAGCGTTAGCATTAGCTAGCATTAGCTAGCGTTAGCATTAGCTAGCGTTAGCATTAGCTAGCGGCTACCCACCGTTGACGTTAGCTAGGGCTAGCTGATACTAGCGATTTCCAGTCTGCAACATATTTTGGGCTTCATTTAATAAACATAACCTGTAGTAGTACACAATTGTATGTGTATTGTTTTGATTACAATGTGCGGAATTACTTTACGTTGCCTAATTATGTCTATTTCTCACTGTTAATCACCGGCGTCTGTACAGCATCAACAGGGGTCGACATTGTTGTTTATGTGTGTGTGACGTCAAAACTGTAACTGGGAGTACAACGATCTGGTACGAGTTCACCAGTAGTAAGTTACGGGTTTGACTGCCGTTCCAGGGCACTTTCACGGGTAGAAGGTTGTGAAAACACGAGTTACGGGTTGCCTGGAACGCAGCATTAGCCAATGAATTTGAACATCAACAACTTCTCAGTCCCTCCCCCCTTTCTGCTAATGCCCAAAACGGTCTCCTAAGCCCCTCCCCCCACAAGGGAGAATGAATGCGTGTGCATGAGCAGTGATTGACACGCAGTTAGACACCCCCCCTGGCCCTGATTGGAGCATCTGAACAGGGAGCGGTGGATTTTTGCAAATCGCACTACAGGCTGTAGGTGGTGCCAGAGGAGCCAGATTTTTTTTTTTAATTACCTGTTTCATGTAGTTCTACTGGAACACAGGGTCAGTTTCAGCACATATGACAGAAAGTTAGTTTTATAAGTCTTACCTACTGCACCTTTAAATGTAAATACATACATTTTATTAATTTAAATTATTAGTCTTGAATGGTGTTGAATGAATGTACTGCTGAGAGTTCACTCAACTCAATAAAATTAGTGTCTAAAGAAACATCATCAGCATTGGATAAGATAAGATAAGATGAGATACAACTTTATCACAAGGGAAATTGTTGTGCAGCATTTTAGCAGACTTCCCAGCATGCACTGTTTGAAAGTTGAAACTCTGAGGAGACCCTCTTTTTTATGGAAATGGGAACTTGTGTGTCTTTAATAGGGCTGCACAATATATTGTTTTTGTTATCGTCATCGCAATATCAACATGCGCAATATACACATCGCGAAAGGCTGCAACATATCGCGATAGACACTCAGACACACCGATTTTTTGTGTTAGTTGAAAGAAAATATCAGTAGTGGTGCCTTTTATATTCAATTCAATGTTCAATTTGTTCAATAAAAGAAGTTTAGAAATAATTTCCAACAAGCAATTTGTTGTATTTTAGAAGAATACTGAAAGCAGCAGAAATGCAGAATTGAGTATGTTATAATGTCTGTTTATTTATCGCAAGTAGTATCGTTATCGCGATATTCAACGTTATCGCATACCGCATATTTTCCTCATATCGTGCAGCCCCAGTCTTTAGTACATAAAGATATGTCATGGTTGAAGGTTAGTATCCTTACTCAGTTACTGTGAGCAACGCCACATGTCGTTGGAGCCTCTCTGCAGCTATGAGTGCTTCACGTCAAATGAAGAACCGACTCTTCAAATTGAGATATAATAATATATCTCTAATGTAAGTCAGCGTGACTCAACAGTTGTCGATTGAACTTAATATCTCAAAATTAGTGAATTAACTCAGTTTAACATTTTCATGCTGAAGTAATTATTCAAGTTAAGTATAGTTAACTCATATCTTTAATTAAGGCAGCAGGGGAACTATTTTTTTTTAAGTTGAGCCAGCTTAAAATTATTTACAGTACCCTTCTAAACCACCCATTTCCACATCCCCAAACATGTTCTCACAGTCACACACAATACAAAAACACACACCACCCCCACCACATAGGTGTGGGTATCTACTATTATAAACTAATGCAAAACATGTAGCAAACCTGCCCAAATGCAATTAATTTGTAGACACTGTATATTTTATGCTGTATTTAGTCAAATCCATATTACATAATGGCATGTTGGGTAATCTCTTTGTTCACAAGCAAATACACTTACAGTTAATATTTTTTATGTTTGGTAGCTAAATCAACTGCATAAGAGATGAAAGTTGGATGGTTGCATTTGTTAATGATGAGCGTTGGTGACAGGAAAGAGCCATTGGCTGAGAAGTGCAAGGGGAGGTCAGATTATGGCTGCAGGCATCAACAAGTGCTGATCCCGCCAGTGTCCAGACACGGCGGAATCAAAGCTTATTCATCGAAAGCTTTACAACCAACACACATGCAAACAACATACCACACTCACCTTATCTGTGCCTCTAATCCGGCTGTTCTTCTTTGTTGTGGCTAACCGTTGTCTCTGGCTCCACGCTACTTCCCACTGCGACTGTTTCAGGAGTTTCTCCATCTTGCAAGTCTTCTGACAACCCATTGTCCCCTGGCACATAAAAACAGATATCAAGTTAAGCCATGCAACAATCACATTACATCTCAATGATACAGTCCCTGTTTGTTACGAGCAATAACCTACCATGACAGAACGGTTTGCATGCTTCCCCAAACGCTTGTCATAGTCAGCAGTGCCGGATGATGTCATAACTCCAGCATGTTCAGATTATAAATATCTGTATTCAGCAGAGTTACATAATAATGGATGTTGGATTATTGTTAGTACACAGACAGAAGAGACAGCACAGCTGCCGCAGGAAATGCATAAAACTACGAAACCATCTAAAATTACATTTGAATGATTTAAAAAAAGAGGCAAGAGCTGAATGTAAGACGTTTGATGTATGTTTAGAGGATACATTTCATGAAATGAAAAAAAATGTATCACATGCATGTGGAAAAGTAAACCATTTTAAACAGTGTCACTGTAGAAATGACTAAAAGTGTAGGCTTTTATTTTGCTTTGTTAACTCTACAAGGTTGGTCAAATGCATGGCTAGTTAAAACTATATAAAGAAGACATTTAGATTGTCTACGTAATTGGACTAGAGCCTACAATTAAACTTTTCATTTATCTTTAAGATTCACAGTAGCTGTGGGCTATAATGTGTCTACAGACTAATAACACTGTACAAAATCCAGTAGATTTGTTTTATATTTTACTACCACCCACCTCAGATGCAGGATAAGCCAGGCTCCAGCAGAAATGAGGCAGCAATTAAAACGTCCAGTGGGCCGGTCATTAGTTACACTACAGTTTCCACTGGGTCATCCAGGCCAGCGTTCTCCCAAACCACTGCAGAAGAGACTACTAACTGTTGGATTTTCCTTCCCAGTCAGCTCTAATTCCAGTTAGACAAAGCACTCTATTGGACTATGCAATTCACTCTTATCGTTTTAAGAGCCGATACATATCTCATACAGTGCACCCAGTAACAGAAAAAATCTTTCTGCAGCCTTTAAATGAGAGTCGCTTCTACACAGGCCAAGTAATGTGATGCCTCTTGCATCAGAGACTGCAATATGAGGTTCACTGTTTTTTTCTCATTGGCCACATAAATGTTTGGTGCCCAATGCCCATTTATATCATATATATATATATATATATAGACATATATATATATATATATATATATATATATATTAGGGCTGTCAGCATTAACGCGTTAATCGCGATGCGATTAAGGGCCGCCACGATGCGATTAATTTTTTTTTAATCGCATTAATCGCAGAAATTCAGAGAAATTAAAAGACAATCGTTTGACAGCCCTATTTAGGAGTTACTACACACTATATTGACTCTAGTAAGGATAGGAATTTTTAGTTTTTTAGTTACTAAGTAACTTCATAAAGTAAGTTCATAAAGTAACTTTCTTTGCATTCATTTGATTCCCAATCAAGATACACAGGTAAAAAATGCTTTCCATTGTTAATATGTACTTAAAAACTGTTTTGAAATGCAAAATTGTTTTTTTTAATCATATGATAAAATATGCGATTAATCGCGATTAACTATAGAACTTCAGCGATTAGTCGTGATTAAATTTTTTTTATCGTTTGAATATATATATATATATATATATACATACACACACACACACACACACACACACACACACACTGGATCTTACTCATCCAGTAAGCTTTTAAAATATGAAGGCTTAGAAGGTTATATCTGCACACTCATGAGCAGTTGTTGCAACTGTAAACACAGGATTTGGCATCCAGTAAGAGTGTAATATGGTTTGTACTAGGGTTGGGCAATATGTTAAAATTTTACAACCGTCAGCCCAACAACTTCAGATTGGCTATATATATATTTGTTTAGGTGTGTGTGCTTAAGTAGAAGTAAAAGTAGACCACCTGAACTACCTGAAAAAAATGACTTGAGCAGGGAGTAACTTAATAAGAAAAAGAAATCAAATACCAGCACACTTCTTTGAGGATATGACTGCCATCATTTCAACCACAGCTAGTCTTTCGCAGGTAATGGTAAAGAAGTAAACATACACCTGTATGTATGGCTATGGTCAGTTTATGGTTTGTGATGAAATGTCACATCATCATCTCCTGATTAGATAATCTCAGGGTTTTTCCTGACTCAGAATCAGGCTTTGGGGGGTGACAACGCACGACAGTAAGTATGATTGGTCCGCGTACAGTAAAGGGCCTGAATTACCTTATTTTACAGAAATATATATATGCATTTGTAATTTCTGACAATTTATAAACAGAAATACCTATTGTGATGGAGTAAATGGAACCCCAATTAACAAAACTGCTTAAAAAAATATTAATATTTAAATACTACTGTTAAAATCACAGGGAGAGTCCGGTAGGCCCCTACAGCCTGACCCTGGACGATAAAACTGAGTTTAGCGCTTCTATTCAAGTTTATGTTCTGCTTGTTCAACAGTTGTTTGGTAAATTGCTAATAAACACATTCAGAGTGGATTTGAATTGCTATTCTTTCTCTCAATTTTTTTTTAAATCATTTTTACGGTGGCCGACAGGGGCAAACGCCCTGCAACTTACGAAAACACACGCAAATAGACAAAACACAAGCAAATTAAGAAAACAACTTCATTAATTTGACAACACATGTGCAGCATTCAGCAAACGCGCTGCAAATACCACAACACAACCAAATACATAAACGCACTGCAAATAAAAAACGATGCAAAAAGAAAAGCACGCAAACCCTGAAAAAAGAAGCGATGCAAAAAGAAAAATAACTTCATTAATTTGACAACACATGCGCAGCATTCAGCAAACGCACTGCAAATATCACAACACAACCAAATACATAAACGCACTGCAAATACACACAACACAACCAAATAGATGAACGCGCTGCAAATATGAAACGATGCAAAAAGAAAAGCACACAAACCCAGAAAACAAATGCAACAAAAAAACGCAGCATCCAGATTACACAACGGAAGTTCTCCAGGCCTCTAGGGGGAGCAGCTAGTGGAACAGCTGGATTTTCGACCGTTATTAACCGATATTAAATTCATATTATTATTATTATTATTAATAACATAATATATTATTAATATACAGTCTATGCTCCCGTCTCATGCCCTCCCGGCTGGTGCCATCCCGAGCTTCGGCTTTTCAAAATAAAAGCTCGCGTCTGGTCCGCTATGTGTTTGTACTTTGGTGTGTTGGATGTTTGTGAACTAAACAGAATGGCAATCATGCTGATGAATACAATAACTTTTTCAGCAGATGTCTTAGTTACAACACGTTGGAGTTAGCAAAGCAGTTTTGTGTTTATATGTGCAAGCGGGATTTATTCAGTTTGATGAATCCCACGGTAAATTGGCTGGTTTACTAACAGGGAGGGACTAGAAATCCTGTCTGTTTTTTGTATTTCAAGAGCGAATTGCTCCACAATATGAATACAGATTGATCACTTATTTTGTTGGTAACCGTTGTTGTATAATCACAATATTACACTTGTAATTTCGGACCTCGAAATTAAACCCTCTCATGTGGCTTAAACAAATGTCAACGTTAAACGCTGATGCAGTTTTAAATGTTTTATCACCACGAGTTTACAGACACGTCTCTGCTGATTGAGTATCAGCTGTGACCTGAGCCGAGACACACACCTCTCTCTCTCTCTCTCTCTCTCTCTCTCTCTCTCTCTCTCTCTCAAAAATCAAAAATCCAGCTGTTCCACTTAGCTGCTCCCTCTAGAGGCCTGGAGAACTTCCGTTGTGTAATCTGGATGCTGCGTTTTTTTGTTGCATTTGTTTTCTGGGTTTGTGTGCTTTTCTTTTTGCATCGTTTCATATTTGCAGCGCGTTCATCTATTTGGTTGTGTTGTGTGTATTTGCAGTGCGTTTATGTATTTGGTTGTGTTGTGTGCATTTGCTGAATGCTGCGCATGTGTTGTCAAATTAATGAAGTTGTTTTTCTTTTTGCATCGCTTCTTTTTTCGGGGTTTGCGTGCTTTTCTTTTTGCATCATTTTTTATTTGCAGTGCGTTTATGTATTTGGTTGTGTTGTGTGTATTTGCAGTGCGTTTGCTGAGTGCTGCACATGTGTTGTCAAATTAATGAAGTTGTTTTCTTAATTTGCTTGTGTTTTGTCTATTTGCGTGTGTTTTCTTAAGTTGCAGGGCGTTTGCCCCTGTCGGCCACCGTACATTTTAGCACTGTGAATATATAAAGACAACCTACATGTTACAGTGTCTTTAAAGGAACAGTTCACCCCACAATCATAAATACATATTTTTCCTCTTACCTTTAGTGCTATTTATCAATCTAGTTTGTTTTGGTGTGAGCTGCCCATTATTGTTGCCCAGAGATGTCAACATACATGATGGAACTACAGTAGATGGCACTCGGTGTCAAATATGGAAGAGTAGAGGCATGTGCTTGTGGCTGACAGCAAACAGTAATGACCAGCCTCAGCAGAGTAAAAGTAGGCCTACCGTTGATGGTTTCTGTCGAAAAAATAAATAAAAATAAATACACATTACAACAAGAACAGTTTACTAAAAAAAACGTACTTGCCCATACCAGACCATGTACACTAAATCCAAATAAAGTAGGTATAGTAATTAGGGCTGTCAAAATAACGCGTTAATTTCGATTAATTAATCTGAGAAAAAAATAACGCGTTAAAAAAAAACCGCAGATTAACGCAGATGAATCCATTCCATATTGAAGTTTGACCCGGAGCCGTTCTAGCCACCATTGGACTGTAAAATGAAGGAGGGAGACGAGAATGTGCTGCCTGGATCATTAACTGGAACATTTACTTGTAAAAATCTGCTGCTCTGAAACAGACGATACAGGCAACACAAACACCGCTGCACCTGACGCTAGTTAACACTATACTCGACAGCAGCTAACGTTAGCCTACCGCTAGCTAGTTAACACTATACTCGACAGCAGCTAACGTTAGCCTACCGCTAGCTAGTAGCTGGATTAAACACGGTTACAATGCTGACAGCTAACGCTGAACGGTGTAAAGTTTGACTGTGTTTTACTGTAGAGGACTGTGACTCAACAGCGGGATGTAACAATCTGCAGCTGCCGAGCTGCCGTCGGAAAAACAACACAGACGGGGCGTTCAATGAAACTGGTAAACTACAGCTTCGTGGTGCATTTGAAGTTATTGTAAAGGTCCTCGGTGGTTGTTTTTGTCGTTCAACAGCAATTTACTAGTGAAATAAGTTATTGTTATTGTTATACATTATTATTAATGTATAACTATTAATGTTAATAACATTTAATTTTGACTGTTGTTTAGTACCCTTTGTTTTCTTTTCTTTTTTTACTTTCTTAAAAAGTATCGGTTCAGGCACCGTTAATTATGTATGCGATTCATTTCGATTAATTAATCATAGAGTCTGTAATTAATTAGATTAATTTTTGTAATCGATTGACAGCCCTAATAGTAATAAGTAACTAGGAAAACTAACAGGAAGCCTAACAATAGACTGAGAATTGGACACAGTGAACATTTAACACTTTCCATTATGAGGAAACACCCATCAGGTCATTGTGATTGGTGTCGTAAAAAAAAGAGACAGTTGAACATATTCTAGTAATATGCAGAAAATATACAGAGACAAGTAATGATCACACATAATTACAGAAAACAGGGCAAAGGAGTTGGGGTATGTCTTCTAGAGGCCGGTGTAAAAAGTAGGCCTATTTTAAAGTGTGGGCAGGAAGACTATATCAAGAAGGAAACAGTAATACAACATTAGGGATGCCAACTATGCATCCTTAATGCTGCTTTAAAGAACAATGTGCTTCAAAGAACATTTTCTACATGTAAAGTATAAATATCTCTAGTAAGACAACCTGCTCCATGTATATATAGTATATATGAACACAATTCGATCATTCTCAATTATGCTCGCTGTCACAGTAAACATACTCTCACAGACTACAGTATGGAACATGCATACACTAATAATTTACTTCATAATAGTGTTTTTTGAAACAAAAATACACTAATTACAATAAAAAAAACACCATATCTCGCAAAATAGTATTTCTGTACATTTGTTCTCCTTTTCCAAAGCTTCCAACACCTACAGCTTGCCACAAAAATTACTGATCCAAATAAACTGCTGTGTCCAAGTTAAATCACAGTTCATAATATCACTTGACTTGACGTGTAGGATGCCTTGCTCAGTGACTTGAAAACACCCTCATGTACAGACTTTAAAGACATTCACTGGCATTTCACTTTACTTGCACCTCTGAAGTTTCCTTTGATGTAATTCAAAGAGAGAACAGAACTTGGCCTCCGGGGACCTACTTCCACTTTCTTCACTAATCTTGTTTGGTTGATTACACGGAAATCAAACGCTTTGTGCAAAGTGCTCATTAGTCCTGAAGTAAACAGCACCCTCTGCATCTTTCTGTTTTCCTCTTAACAAACTGAACCTCCAAATGTTTGGAGTGTTAAACAAACAGAGAAAATAACCTTAATTCTGTCTGACAAATTCAGACTATTTATGACTGATATATAAAAAGTTATCACCTTTGAAATGAAAGGAAATAAACAAAAAAAAATACTCTTTGCAAAGTCTTTTTACTCTTTATCTTTTATTTACATTAATTCATTATTCTGTTTCAATATAAAATACAAGATATAACTTAGAAACAAATAAACAAAAGAATGAAATACCAACATTTAAATGTGTGCTCTTGAAATAACATCATCCAACAGTCCTACGTTGTAGCATGACTTTTTTCACATTAATATTTCAGTCATCACACACCGTGATCGTTATAAATATAATATATTTAATAAGTTAAGGTTTCATATGAAATGTCAACAAGGCACTTTTGTAAGGTTGCTGATTTAGACTTATTGTTGAAGTGATCAATTCTGTTCAACTCGAAAATATTTTTTCTGATTGAGATACAGTTTACTAGAAATGCTTGCAGAGAATTTTATTTTATACAATTTTCTATTTATAAAGGACTCCTGAGCTGCAGTAATTTTACATTCAGTTCACATGAATTACAGTAAATATATAAAAGGACAACAAAACATAAGGAGCATAAACTTAACATGAAATCACAAATTAAACATCAATTCATAAAGAGAATTGTCACAATATCATTTGAATATCAAAGCAGTGTGACATTTTGGGGGAAACTCTTATTTGCTTTATTGTCAAGAGTAAGATGAGGAGATGGATATATCACTCTCATGTCTGTATGCTAAATATGAAGCAGCAGCAGCTTAGCTTAGCACAAAGACTGGGAGCAAAGGGAAACAGCTAGCCTAGCTCTGTCCAAAGGTAACAAAATCAGACTACCACCATCTCTAAAGCTCACAAACTAGCACATTATATCTTGTTTGTTTAATCTGTACACATACAGAAGTGTAAAAATGACACATTGTGGTTTTTATGTGGGGCTATGTGCCAGGAGGATGTGACTTCCTAGAGCTTCCGCTAGTTGCCTGGCAACCACACAATGACAACAAGACTCCAGGAAGTCACTACGTCTAGCCCATAGACTGTATATAGAATGGACCAACAGATCCCGTTGCTCTGGACGGAGACCAGTGAAGGCCATTAGAAGCACTTTTCCGGTGATGGCTGAGCGTTACAACTGAGAGAGACGATGTAAATGTGACGTGAGCAACCTGTCTGAAAGTTGTAAGTCTTCTGGTAGCTGTGCCAAGAGAAATCTCAATCATTCCCAATCTAGCAGAGACGGAGAGCATAGGTATATGTAAGGAGATAACAGAGGCACAGGCTAATTATTGCTAACTAAAATGCTAGTTAACATTAGTAATTAAACTTAAACAGCTAATGTAAGTCGAAACTGCCTGAGAGCTTCTCCTGGCTATACGGTAATTCCTCTACTATGCGACAGTAAGTCGCGTGGTTATGACACAATCGTTAGCCTATTTTTACAAAAACGTCTGCTACGGAGCCATAACGTGAGGTACAAGGTAATGGAGCCTTTTATACATTGTCATGTTTCTTTAGAAATAAACGATGGACAAATAAAGTCTTTAAACGCTTTAGATGTAAAGTTATTCGCTGTCAAAGTGGCGCCAAAATGAATGGCAGTCAATGGAATGCTAACGGGAGGTGATGGCTTTTTAGCATTAAAATGGCGCCATAGGAGGTACGCGTTGTGAGGAGAAGCTTACCCCCTTGGTCTAGCCAAGAAATAGTTTGGCACATCATAACCCCCCTGTAAGACCTTAACATGCCATATTTATTGCTTTTGGCTAGCTGTTTTTCTGTTTCCAGTCTTTATGCTAAGCTAAGCTAACCAGCTGCCGGTGATAGCTTCATATTTACTGTACGTACATGAGGGGAATCGATCTTCTCATCTAACTCTCAGCAAGAAGGCGAATACGCTTATTTCCAAAAAATGTAAAAAAATAAATAAAATAAAAAGTCAATTAGAGCATTAGAGCAAGAAATGTCTGAGAGTGATACTTAACACGCAAAAACAGCCTCTATAGAGAACACACACCAGTGTATAAATCTGATGTGCTGTCAATGTTCATTATACCACTGCCAAGGGAAAGGGATGTGTGCTGACAGGATGCGTTGTTCTAGCTGTATAGAATTGCTCCAGAACATTGTATCATGAGGTCTGATGTTACTGGTGCAAAGTGGATCACGCACATCATACCTATTCAGTGTGGTCATGTGATCCTCTCTGTAATGCTGTTGGATAGTGAATGTTCTAAAAGTTTCATCACTACAGGAGCTGACTACAGCTGACTGCTGTGAGGGTGTGACTCGTGAAACCCGTCACTCATAGACTCCAACTATTATGATGAGTAAAAGGAGTAAACCTGCAACCCCACACATGGCAAGGCCGAGAAGTTTCTGTCAAAAAGAGAAGGAAAGAGACAACTGCGTTACATATCCTTTAAACCATTCGACGGCTAAATGAATGAATGAATTCATGGATATATGAATGATGAATAGATGAATGAATGTATGAAAGTTGTGTTTAAAGGTGCTCTAAGCAATGTTGGGTGACGTTACTTCTTGTTGACGTTCAAAGTATTTTCAAACAAAACGAAGACTAGCTCGCTCCTCCCTCCTCCTCATCCCGTTCCCTCCCTTCTGTGCTTCAGCGCACTAACCCCCCCCAAATCCTTCTTGTCCGTTATTGGCTGAACACAGGAACACGGTTTGTGTATGTTTGCATGGTCCAGGTTGGACCACTTTGTTTTTGTTGGCGTGTGTGTACCCTAGGCTGTCTACAGAGACCGCGTTTTTTTACAGTGTGTTTAGGGGACCGGCAGCTCGCGGATAGTGAGGAGATGTTTGTTGTATGTGACAAAACATGTTGTAGCCTAAAAAACGCGTGACATCGCTTAGAGTATCTTCAAGGAATGGACGGTGTTGATTAATTGTTACTCACACAGTAGTTCTCAAACAGGGGGTTTGGTTAGTCCAACAGACAGGCCAACAATTAGTGCAATGACAGCAAGCAGGATCAACAGAGCAAAGGCAAGGATAATGTATTTCTGCCAAGTGAAGAAGAGGGTGTTATTTGAACTTCAATTCAAAGTAGGATACCATTAAAAATGCTATAAACAGATTCATATGGTAGTTGTGACTTTGATATCTTGTATAATTGACATTGTTTTATGTGACAATTTAGCAACACAGAGTTAGAAAGGCACACATACCCTCCGGGATTTTTTCTGGTATCTCACTGCTTTTTTGGTCTCTTCTTTTGCACTACAAATGTATTCGACTGCATTGGAGACGTTCTTCTCAATGTTGTTAACCATATCCCCCTGTACATGAAAGAATCATTATGCCTTTATTTATTGCATCTTTTATTGCGTTTTGTCTTGGTTAGGGTTGCAACGGTATACCGATTCCATGGTATACCATGGTATGAAAATCATACCGTGTTTTTTTTGCTTATCTACGGTATTTTTATACATATTTCCAAAAAAAAAAAAGGTTTTAAATTTCAATTATAATAAAGCGTTTGATCAACAACAATACAATTTAATTTAATTCCTTTAAAGGTTAGGGTTAAGAATAATAATTGTGTAATACCACATACGAGTGAAAACTTTGATATATTCGGAGACGGTTATCGTACCATGAAAATCTCACACCGCTGGAACCCTAGTCTCGGTAGTATTGGTAAAGAAACGTAGTGGCAACATACTGGTACACTTGGGAGATATAGGAAGTGTCATACTATTAGACATTGAAAAATAAGACTACATTTTGAATAGATAAAGAGAAGCTTTTACCTATAAACCTTTACAATTAAATGTAGCAGGTACCTGAGTTTCTACCAGCATTGCCATGTCCATGAACATCACATGGAGCTCTCTGATGCTCGACTCCAGACGCATGATGTCCTGGTGTCGTGACTCTATCTCATTTAGGGCCTGACGTGTGATCTGGGAATCAGAAATGATCTAAGGGAGAAAGATGGAGAGACAGGGTAAAATATTTTATCCCAAAGTACCAAACAAATGTTCCCAGCTGTATGTGTAAAGAAAAAAAAAAAAAGAAAAGGCCTGGCAGCACTCAACCCCACCCTAAATAATTTATTTCTCCATCACCACTAGATGGCATTAATAGCTTGTAACCCTGCAATAACAGTATACTGCGCACAGTAAAGCATGAGAAGACTTACATCAGATGTGAAGATAGATGGATTTCCACTTTCTAACATGCCCTCCAGTTCTTCATTGGTGGTCACTTTTCCAGCTAAAATAATAAATAGCAGACAATGATTAACCAGCAATGAACCAAACCTAGAAAAGGGTTGTTAAAGACTTCTTCTTCGACTGGATCCTAGATCTAAAGATGTCCCTGATTGCAACTTGAGGCCATTTTTTAAAAATGTAAACTAAATGGTAGTTCCAAAACACCCAGATACTGGAGAAGAGGCATGATGCAGTTTCTGAAATTTGATAAAATAAGATATAATTTACAGGTCTGTAAAGATTTTATGCTGAAAAGGCTGCAGCTACTGGTAGCTTGTTAGGAGAAAATTCAGAGTTCTGAGATTTAATATGACACCACTCCTACTCATTTCCTTTTATTTTTGCTCTGGACCTTAGATGCAGTATCTATCAGTAAAATATGGAAGGCCAGTGGACTGAGCTCTCTTGATCCATTAATTATCAGAAGACTAGTTATGCCTAAAAATCTGGTTATGGTTTAAACAGCTGTCTACGTTTTAAGATCATCTGACACACCCTATTGTATTAGGGACTTACATTCATTATTCTTGTAGCATGCTTTAAAAAAAAGATAACCTCTGACATTTAATAGACAAAACTCCTGGAGTAGTCAGTGTTGCACTAATGTCAAGAATGTAAACAACAAGTGTCTGTGTTTAGCCCTGGTACAATATATACTGTTGTGTGCTTAATCCCAGGGTAATACAATACTGCTGTGTATAAAGCCAGCTGTCTGTGTGAGGAGAAGAAGCCTTACTGTAGCTCTATCGATTCAGCTGAGGGAAAAATAATGTCTTTGTTATCCATCCAGGGGACACTGCTACAAACACAATGCTTTTCCCCAAGTAGTAAGAGATGTGTTGTTTACTGACACAACAAATTAAGACTTCATTCCACATGTGAAAAAAGCTGATAATGTGTTTGACAGCGTTAAAGTAAGAGCTGTTACACACCAACCAGACGGACTGATCAGTCAGGTCCCCGAGGTCCAAAAAAATGACTCAAAACACACTAATGCGACGCCGTCTTGAGCGTACGCACTGCGTGAAATGTAAAACGTCTCCATAGCAGCAGGTGGCACTTCTCTGTATTGTTTCCCAAAAAATGAAAACCGGCAGCTGATTGGACAAACGCGTCACGTGGGTCTTTTTTCTCCGGAAATTCACAGCCAGACTGTCATGGCGGCTTGTTCAGAATACGATCTCATATTGTACTAAAATAGTTCACCGAAACGTGTTTCTGAAAACATTTTAAGGGAGAAATAGGCCATGCAGTTGCTGAATCTGTCTTCATTTCAGATCGACAAAGGTCAGTTTAAAAGATTTTCGTCTTTTTTTGACGAAGATTTTGAGAGGCTCAGCCGCTCGCCATTTCCGGGTGAGTCCCGACTGCCCTGTTTCCGACTGAGCATGTCGGGTCGGCCAAAATGAAGGCTGACAGCTCCTCCGACTGACGACGACACGGAACACACCGAACAGACTCGAGTCACTGACCTTGCCAGACTGTTCGACAGCCAATAATCGGGTTGGTCAGGTTGTGTCAGGGCCCTAAGACACACTGAAGGTTACTATTGAAATTAAAGCTGTGGTAGGCAATTTATTTTAGGCATCCTTGGGCAAAAAAATCCATAATAATCTTTCAGCATATTGTAATTCAAACAGTCAGAGACAAAAAAAACCTTCCAGAGCCAAAAAAAAGACTTCCGCACTTCCTCTTGGCTCTGTTTTCAGGCTTTAGAAAATCTAGCCTATGATGGAAGACTTTGGCCAATCACAAGTCATTTCAGAGCTAGAGCGTTCCTATTGGCTCTTCTATTCCCGTGCGACAGAGAGTGGAATTGGGGGGAAGCTGCAGGAAGAGGTCGAACTTTACTTCAAATTCTGGCGTTTTTTCGCTTTCTACGCACTGACCACCCTCTCCACCCCACACTGGTCGAACAGTAAGTGTATGGCTCCGACAGCTTCGGTGTCAAACGGACCACTACAGAAAATCTTTCCTGCCACATGCCAAAAAACTGCACAATAATTTACAGCTGAGTGTGAGATAACTCTCTAATTACCTCACACATTACAATTTTGCACTATTATGCTACTTGCACATTGTTATTTTACTATTTATACTATGTATGTAGGTTGTATATTTTTATTCTACCCTTGTATATACATGTATATTCTTTTTCATTCCTCTGAGTATATTTTATCTTATCTTATCTTTGTGTATGCGTGCTGTGTCCTTGTTAGTTGCTGCTGTGACACAGTAATTTCCAGTTTGGGATCAATAAAGTCTATCTATCTATCTACCTATCTATCTATCTATCTACCTATCTACCTATCTACCTATCTATCTATCTATCTACCTATCTACCTATCTATCTATCTATCTACCTATCTATCTATCTATCTACCTATCTACCTATCTACCTATCTATCTATCTATCTATCTACCTATCTACCTATCTACCTATCTATCTATCTATCTATCACTGTAGCTTTAAACCTAAATTTTGAGTACTAAACATTGATAGCCAAACATACTGCAATTTTAAACTACAAATTTTAGCGCAACAGTTGTTAACAGTGCATTTATCAGTGGACTGCTAATTGAGATAATTCATTGTTAAATTATAGTCAGCTCCTGCTGTGGTTTTCAGTTTATTGCCGGATAAGGGTTGTATTTGTGACCAAGATTAGAAGTGTCTGAGGAACAAAAGAAAGCCGGCTGCCCTCATAGAGAAACAGCTGCTGAAACTCTATAAAGAGAAAGCTTTCTTTTCCTGGAGCCATGCATCGTGTTGTACAAAACCCTCCCTGGAGATACAGATCTCTGTGCAGGTGCTTACTGTATGTCACACACCTTTTGCGATGGCTATTCCTCAGAGAGTCTGAGCCAAACACAGTAAAACACACCACTATGACAACTCATCGATACACATCAAGCTAAAAGTATCACTTCTGAATGATGTGAATAAATGGTGTAAGTCCACAACAGCACAGGCCGAGGTTCATGTGGCCGTGTCAAAGACAGGTGAACTACTGTTACACAGGCTGCTGAGCCCTCTGCCCGTTTCCCGGGAAACGCAAACACAACGAGGCATCTCCAGTATCAGGCTCTTCCGTCTGCAGCGTGGAGAACCAGAGCCTCTCATTAATGCTGGCCGCAGGGACTGTGAGAGACCACAGTCCTGTTTTTTTGCTTTTCACTATTGTCTCGTGTTACTCAATGTGCATAATACAATGCACCTAATACACACTGTCTTTGCATTTGTTTGTCAATGTAATTCTGAACCGAGATGGCCGAACAAACTGTGGAAAATGGTGGACTAACTAATACGCTTGTATGAATGCTAATACACCTATATTGTTATTTACACTGTATATTGTGGATTCTGTAGTTGTTGCTAGTTTACACATCCTGTTAATGCTGTTCTCCTCATTTCCATTTATTTTTATTTCTCAGTACCTAACTCTTGCTAGTTATGCATCTTTTTTCTATAACCGGTTGGTGCTCTATTGTATATCCTATTCTTTGATTAATTCTACTACTGCTCACTTAAGTTCCATCAAAACTCACAAAACATTGAAAATCCGCTGTTTGGATGTGATCAATTGTGACTTTGGTTTGTGGAAAAGAGAACTTTGACATGAGAAGAAACCTGAAACAAATTCTGCCTTGCTGATGGTGTCAGCAAGGCATATCCAGAGAAGCAGAGAGGAAACCGGTGTGGTCTGTTTCCTGGATACTGTGCTAACACAGCTTCATGGTTTTATTTGTCTCTTTTATCTCTAGATTTACAAATCTTGACCATGCAACCAAATTCAAGCAATTGATGTGTTTAAAAAAGGGAGTATTTCCTATTTGTAGTAACAATTTACTTTCATTATCATAACTTTAAAGTTTCAAAGACTAATAAGCCTCGTGAGGGTTTAGGGGGTCCATTATTTTTCACTCACTTATCTCCAGCTGTCTCTGGATCCTTCCTTTGCTTCTTTCCCGAAAGGACACTTGAGTCTCATTGTACTGGGTCATGACCTCCACAAACTTCCTGGACAGCACTGTGTGCTTAGGACAAGTGAAAAAACAAGGACAGAGGGTGAGAATGTGGGCATTTCCGACTGCAGAATTGAATGACTTACTACCCTAATAGCAGTTCTGTACAAGATACCTACACTATTGAAATTAAAAGTACATTTGAATGCTCTTAATGGTTATGCACCATCATATCTTGAAGAGCTCATAGTACCCTGTTGTAGAGCTGGGCAATATATCGATATTATATCGATATCGTGATACGAGACTAGATATCGTCTTAGATATATCGTAATATGGCATAATTGTTGTCTTTGCCTGGTTTTAAAGGCTGCATTACAGTAAAGTGATGTCATTTTCTGAACTTACCAGACTGTTCTAGCTGTTCTATTATTTGCCTTTACCCACTTAGTCATTATATCCACATTATTGATGATTATTTATCAAAGATCTCATTGTGTAAATATTTTGTTAAAGCACCAATAGTCAACACTACAATATCGTTGCGGTATCGATATCGGTGTATTTGGTCAAAAATATCGTGATATTTGGCTTCTTCCTTGTGTTTTCTCGCCTCGCAGATTTCCTTGGATTGTGGTGGCACCTGGATCGTGTTTGCAGCTGCTGCTGTGGTCCTGCTCGACGCCCTGCTACGCCTCGCACTGCTTCTACTAATATTACTAGTCATAGTTCTATTATCTTCATTGTTACTATAATTGCCACTGTTCATCATGACAACTGATATAATTATTATGAATCATATTTCTGTATATCTGTATCTGTGTATCTGGGTCCCAACCGGCAGTGGCAGATGGCCGCCCACCAAGAGCCAGGGTCTGCCTGAGGTTTCTGCCTGTTTAAAGGAAGTTTTTCCTAGCCACTGTCGCAACTTGCTCTTGGGGGGAATTGTTGGGTCTCTGTAAATGATAGTGTGGTCTAGACCTACTCTACCTGTAAAGTGTCCCAAGATAACTTATGTTATGATTTGACACTATAAATAAAATTGAACTGAATTGAATTTAATGGGTATAAAATTAAAAGAAATGCAATGCCAATCAACAGACACGTCTTGTAAAATAGTGAATGTGGAGGGTAAAGTTGTGAATTTCACAGTAAATAATTATAATACTCTAACATCTTGGATACATCTATACACAAACATTTCCCCCAACTGACAGATGATGATGATGATGATGATGATCATCATCATCATCATCATGTATGAGCAGGATAAGTGTGTATGTGAGGAGTCATCAGTTTGTTTCCTGACCTGTGTTTTCTGGATCCTGAAGTCAACAGAGGATCTGTTAGCTACATCATCTTTGGGCAAACTTTGCTCCATGGCTTGAGAGAGAGAGAGAGAGAGAGAGAGAGAGAGAGAGAGAGTTAAAATAGAATAGAATACTTTATTCATCCCCATAGGGAAATTCACATGTCTAGCAGCTCAAAGAAGCAACCACATTTCCACACTAAAACACTAAAGTTATGATACATTACACAACAGCAGGCAACATCACATTTGGTATGGTGTAGTCAATAAACAAGTGTGACAATCATAGTTGGACTCACATTTGAGTTTAGTTCGCACCACGTTGGCATTCCCTTTGATGTCATTGGTCAGTGCATCCAGTTGGTCCTTTGTTCCTTCGCACGGACACAAATAGAGAAACACGTCAGACTTGGTTTGGTGATGAGGAAAAATAATGTCATTCAGCTAATCACTTCGCCTCTTTCTTTCTTCTGTAAATATTGGATTTGCTGTGATTTCATCTTGTAACTTGGCAACAACCCTTTGGCAATACTGCAGAGGTCACACACAGCACAAGCTCTTTGTTCCTTGCCTTGTGACCATTTTCCACATCATGGATCTTAAAACACTGTACTGTGTTACATTAAACATAATCACTGGTGATGCCATGGCACTGTAAACTGGCTCTTTGTCTTGCAGGGTCCTCAGGCTCACACACTGAGCAAAGCCATTAGAAATACTTTGAAACTATATCTGATTAGTAAGATAGAATTTACATTGCTGGTTGCCTGCAAACATTTGCAAATGACAGCATGTTTGAATTCCTGACTGTTAAAAGGTTCCTGACAGAACAAGTCAGAGCCCAAACTACGATGGTTTGTGAGTTTTGGGGCAAAACAGAGCCGTTTCCTTCACAGGTTTCCGGCCGAGCAGCCATTCATATACAATGAGGGGGGAATTGTAACAAAGGAAGTGTGACATTTTCACTCTATGCCTCACAAGTCAAACTCCACCCAAGCAGCTCTCAATAAAACTGAATGCACAAATCAACCCTTGAAAACTACACAGACATGTCAACATTGAAATTTAAATGCCCTCTGTGTCCATCCCAATTCTTTATAAAGACACACACTTACTGTCATATTATCTTCATTGTTACTATAATTGCCACTGTTCATCATGCCAACTGCTATAATTATTATGAATTATATTTCTGTATATCTGTATCTGTGTATCTGGGTCCCAACCGGCAGTGGCAGATGGCCGCCCATCAAGAGCCAGGGTCTGCCTGAGGTTTCTGCCTGTTTAAAGGAAGTTTTTCAAGCCACTGTCGCAACTTGCTCTTGGGGGGAATTGTTGGGTCTCTGTAAATGAGAACTTGAAAACTACACAGACATGTCAACATTGAAATTTAAATGCCCTCTGTGTCCATCCCAATTCTTTATAAAGACACACACTTACTGTCATCTGTGTTGGGTGCAGACAGGATCGTGCTGTGCATCTTCCTCACCTCTTCCACTTGGTAGGAGATCTTATCAATGAGTCCTCTGACTTCTTCTACCTGAATCCATCAATAATAACACATCAGTATCTTGAGCCATCCCAGCTCCCCAAACCTGTGCACATACTGGAAGTTGCAGTGATGATACCCACCCTTCTGAAGAAGCTCTCCATGAAGCCATCTCTGTCCACTGCGACTGCAACGTCCTCCTCTGCTCGTGTCCTACTCTGTACGGATGAAAAACATGTGTGTGAATGACTTTTTGTGCAGCCATAATGTCTTTACCTGTTAAGGTGTATACAGTTAAAGCAAGACACTCACAGCAGTCAGTTCAGCCAATCGATCCTTCATCACACCGGCCAGCTTGTCTCCCGCCAAGATAATTCTAGTAAAACACCCGCTGGGTCATTGTGTAAGTCTCCATGTGTAGAGTAACATTGATCCACCTAACCGTGCACTATGAGGTCGAGATGGCTGAATTGGGCTAAGAAACAACAGCAGGCCTACATTAACAGCGCGTTATTGAGGCGACAGAAATAGGTAGAGAGCGTGTCAGGCCTTAAAAAGTTAGAATTTTAGCAACACTGGATCTGAAATACAGCTCTAAGAAGTAAAGGCTCTAAAAAAAATAAAGGTCTAAAGTGATTGTTTCTGGTCGTGTCGATATTTCTCACCGCACAAGCGCCAGTAACAAATCCACAATATCTCTTACCCCGGGATCCGCCTCTCTCTCTCTCTCTCTCTCTCTCTCTCTCTCTCTCTCTCTCTCTCTCTCTCTCTCTCTCTCTCTCTCTCTCTCTCTCTCTCTCTCCGCCTCAGGGGGTTGGAGAAACTAGTCCACCCCCCTTCAATTAAATTTGATCGGACCGTCAACAAACTGCATTAATGTAATCCTATTATGTTTTTGGGAGGGTTGGCATTAGAAAGTTAGGAATATTACATTACCTCCATTAAAAACTACAAGCAGCCTACCACTGTGACACAGATCACGAGTCTTTTGTGGTTTATTATACGAAAACCACAGTGATTTTTATCAGATGATGAATATTAGTTTGACAGCAAACACACCACCAGGCAGTTATACGAGAAGGTTTACTAAATAATAGATGCGCACAGCTGGGTGGACACTAAACGACTGGCTATCTGGCCACACGGTGGCGCTGTTTACCTTGATATGTAAGCAAGTGGACCTTGGCAGCCTGGAACTTGACTAGTAGTGCTTCTAATGACTCCCCCACCTGTGGGTGTCCTCCAAACCTATCACTATTTCACTTACAAAAACCACAAGAAAGACGAAGTGTGACCCACATCTCAATTCGACACATTTGACATGACCACAATATGTCTGCAGGAATTTACAGTGTGAAGTAAGTTATCATATTTAGTAAATCTTCGAGTGGTTGAAATGTAATTAACCAAACCTATGAGATCACTTATAAACGGTTATACTTAGTGTTGCAGATACTGTATCTGTGCAACTCCAGTGATTTCTGGGTCTGCTTGCCTTTCAGAAAGCACCCATCAATAGCATCCCTGTTGTTCCCAGAGAGTCCGGGGTGTTGTCCTGCAATTTAACCCAATATCGAAACTAGTCATGAGACCACATGTTCATACGTATCTTTTATCTAAACACCATTTGGATCGCACAGTGCAGATCCTGATCTCATTCATTCCCCGCGCAATCTCCAATTACGCATAAGTAATGCCATTTACGCACAGTTCCAACGCCCCTCCTCAGAAGATCCAAAAATGACATCACGTTTTGCAATTCCCACGTTCAGTCCAACAAGCCAGTAAGGAGCTTCTCTTCTCCTTGCCATTTCCAGATGCAGCCACAGAAACACAAAGAAACAAGTACTAGTTCACTGTGTCACGGATTACAGTTTTCTGCGTGGAAGTTAAAGTTGGTGTTCAGAATTTTATCATGAGAGGAAAACTTCTGAAGTTTTCCTGCCTCATGCCAGAACACTAAATTGAAACATTTTTGTTCTAGTACTGTAATTATTATTTATCTATATTTCAAAGATTGGACACATGGACTGATCAGAAGTTTTCACAGCTTGGAATAATGAGTGACCCCTCCTGGATTCATCTTGGTTTGGGGATTTAATAGTTGTTTTTAGAAAAGACTGTGTATGGTACATTTTTCAAAAGCTATGGAATTTCCTTTACGAATTCACCTTTTTTCTGCTTTTGTCTCCTGTATCAAGGTAAGATCATAAACACAACTATAGTCCCATCCTCTCATATCATAGTCAGATCATCTTTTCTATAGCAGCCTTTACAAATACATTTCGATTTTTTTTATTTTATTTACAGGTTTATGCTCAAGTGGTACAACCTGTGAAGCATCCAGGTAGTAATGTATTTTGTATGGGTGATGGTGTGATTGCTTTCATTTTTCCATACTGTTTTAAGTTGCCAAATTAAAATAAGATGACATTGCACAGCTAAATACTAGATCAGAAATACATAGGGAACTGTAAAAGTGTTTTACCGTCTGCTCACTGCCAAACCAAAAAAATGTGATTGACTTGTTCACTGCCCTACTCATTAATCAGAATAGTTTGTATAACTTTTACAGCTGTTGGGTTCATTATTATGAATCTTTTAATCCCCCTAAAATCCCAAATGGAGTGCCAGGAAAATCAGTTTTGAGTAATGGGACAGAGCTTGATTGTGGGGAAAGCCCTTTCTGGATGCTTGTTTACCCGTGAACTCTCCGTCCAGGCCTGCAGGTGTTGGCCACGGCCTCACATTACTGGCCTCTTGATGCTGTGGACGGAATCCATGAACTGTGGGACCAGATTGGAAACAGACCAGGTTATGTTAACGGAAGTAACATAAGTATGTGCATACATAAATAGACTGTGTATACTCATAGGAATGCACCACCTAAATGTCTTGCTCTCTGCATGTACTCAAGCTTTTTTTTTCACCACCCACCTTCCAGCCACAGCCATCATTCTTTTTTTGTGTGCTGCTGTGTTCAGAGTGTTTATATTGTATGTCAGATTTATCACTGAAATTATAGAACACAATATAGATTTGGTGTGTCATGTAACTTACGATTTAAAATGCTGCAATACTTTACATCCCATAATCTGGAGGTGGTAAAGGTCTGAAAAATGTAGTGATTAGATCATTTTTCTGCATCTTTGAGTTGTTTTAATTGGTGACGGACTGAAAGACAATAACGTCTTCCACATGCATTGAGTTTGCAGCCATGTGACTATGTCACTACATAAGTACGTTTTCATACAAATGTTTAAGTTGTAGAGGGATCAGGTATAGACTTGAGTCTGATGTGTGGAGTCACTCTGAGTTAAGGAAAATCCTCAAGTGAAGAGGAAAATACCTCTTTGAGCGCTGCTGCCACTGTGCACTCAGCTCAGCATCACTCTGTCTCATACCTGCACACCATGTCCCTCCTGTTGTCTTCCTCTCACTGTTCTCTTGTGTCCCCTGTTATGTGTCTATATAGGTGTGAATCACTGTTTTTCTCCGTTGTCTTTGTCCAGCTCTCAGAATCCACAACCACACTGTGCTCCCTTCCTCCCATAACTCTTCCTATGTGTATACCAATGACTCTGCCTACACTAACATTTCTGCAACAGTAGGTGAGAATCAATCACTTTCAGCTCACTGAAATTCATTTGTGCATCACTCTCCTGTGCTCTCCGTTGTCCTATCTGTATCTACACACGGTTGAGCGTTTCACACGTTTCTCCTTGTTCTGTCTTTTGTCTGTGCAGCGCGAGATGAGGAATTCTTGACCTTTTAGTTGTATGTTATTGTTCATTAGCTTTAGTCAAACCAGAGTTGTTACAGTACATATTGATACATCTAAGCCACTTGTTTAATGCATTTGTATTATTTTATGAAATACCAAGTAAAAACCCTCATCATCAGTTGCACAAAACAATTTATGATTTGTTGACTATTAAGGGACTTTGAATAATTTGATTTGTTGGGTGAACAGAGAACTGAACATCTGGATTATAAGTAAGTAGACCCCTTGGCTCATATTTTCAAGCGAAATGATGCCCTTGATTTGTGCTTTGCTGCAGATATTGTTGAAGGAATGGTCAACAAGGGCATCTTTCTGAATGGAGATAACGGCGGTACCTTTCTCCACTTTGGAAACTACCAGAACTCTTGTATTAGTGACCCTACTTGGTGCGGTCCTGAGGGTGAGTGCACAGTAATTTATGCAAACGGCAATTTGGCAAAACCCTAATTATTTTAACCCCATTTCAGTCTTGTATTTATGGCTACAGGTGATTTTTCATCATTTCTTTCTAGGAATTACCTTCTCCTTTTTTTGGAAAAACCATGAGTCAGAGTCACGTTTTGCTGTAGCTTCTGGAGGGAAAGTTATCTCTAATGGCTTCTCTGTCTACACCAATAACTATGGAGGATATGTGGAGTTTTACACTCGAGGCAACAACCACAGATGGAAGGCTAACATCAGAGTTCCAGGTACTGTGGATGAATTGGCCTTTTTTATTACACACTGTTTTCCCATAGGCACCCATATGGAATGTATTTTGGTCTTGGAAATATATATTTTTTGGTTTTCAACCATAAATTGTTAGTTATGTAATTGCATTCATGGTTTTGTTAACTGAAACCAGATGTAGCCGCAGACAGTTGATTTGGCAAGTCGAGGGTACATTTCTTTTTATCTTTTGCTGTATCACAAAACATATAATTATCATGGACGTGTAATAAGATGTGGTCATTTCCCTCTTAATAACAATAATGTTTGGTGATTAGTAAACGCCAAGTTAGATGACATTTGAAACATAACAATGGTCTGAGTATGACCAATACTTTGAATTGAATTGAGAATAAAGATTGGATTTAAATTAGATGAAATGATTTGGTAAACTGTAGAGACAAAATGGGAAAAGGCTTAAGGTTTTGTGAAACTTTTACAGCCCACTGAGCCCAGTATTTTGTTCTCAAATGACTTCTGTCATCTTGTTTTTGCTGCAATTACTCAAGATTGTGTTCACCGGGCATCATAACTCAATTTAGATTTGAGTGTTCAGTTACAGAGAGCCAACTTCATCTGGTTCTCATACAGTGTGACCATGGATGTATTAGAATGAGTGTGACATGTCAAAGTCTGGACATTGGCCACTTCTCTCTCATGTGTGAGGAAAAGCTTTGAGGGTGATAGATTAAACCTTGAGGTGCCATATTACCAATACAATTATCACTGAAGGCTAAGAATGTTACATTAGACATCTCTCTACATAAAGTGAAAGTTATAGCATTTAAGTGGAGGGGGTCTTTGGCACAGATGGTTCATATTCTAACTACAAATGAGATGTGCGTTTGGTTGTTTCGCTCTTTTGGTGGAAGTGTTTTCAGATGTGTTGTCTAATGGCCTGAGGCTCTTATTGTCAATTTACTTCAGAGATACAAGGAAGTAAGTTCTTTGTAGTGTAAAATTGACTGGAGAGAGCTTGGACCAGAACAGACCCTGCCTCAAGTTGTAACAAAGTCAAATGCAGTGTTTTGAGCTGAAACTAGTCGATTAATTAAGTAGATTTAAATGAATCAGCAACTATTCTGTTTAGCAATTAGCATCTTTTAAAGCCGTTTTTAACCAAGCTAGCATTACTCTAGATGCTGGCCTGCAAAAGATATCCTATCAAACTTAAAGCAGCCATATTATGCTCATTTTCAGGTTCATAATTGTATTTTAAGGTTGTACCAGAATAGGTTTACATGGTTTAATTTTCAAAAAACACCATATTTGTGTTGTACTGCAATGCTCTCTCTCACTGCTGCAGATCCTCTTTTCAGCTGGTCTCTGTTTTAGCTACAGAGTGAGACCTCTTTTCTTCTTCTTCTTCTGTACTATCTTTGATTGCACTGCACATGCCCAGTAGCTCAGATGTAGATCATGTCAGCTAGCTAGCTCCATAGACAGTAAAAGAAAGGCTGTTTCTACAACTTCGGTCAGTTACAAGGCAGGATTAGCTGGGAGACTTCTAAATGAGGGCGCACATGTAAGTAGTTCTTTTGTAGATTATGGTGAACTTGTGTGTGTTGTAGCAGTGCTTTGCTATTGAGAACGAGGTAGCATGCTAGCGTTAGCATGCTAGCGTTAGCCATAGCGTTAGCATGCTAACGCTACGAGCTAATGGTTGCGGTTAGCCTGCTCGTTTCGGCTTGTGACGTCACAAGCCGTGCCGATTTTGAACAGCTCACCCAGAGACTGAAGGCAGGACACATTCAGAAACTGTATCTCACTCTAAACAGCATGGGTGGATTTTTTTCAAAGTTTGTATGTGTGTGGAAGCACCAGAGACACAACATAACACCCCAAATCCCAGAAAAAGTGATTTTTTTCATAATATGGGCACTTTAACGTTAGGTGTAGCTACTTTATTCAAATGTGTTGATAGGCTAGCAAACGTTAGCAAGCTAACACCTTAACCCCTATACAGTCTGTACACCCTGACCCTATACAGTCTATGCTCTAAACTAAGATGGTGGTTATAACATGGTAAACATTATACCTGCTAAACATTAGCATGTTAGCATTTTTATTGTAGCATGTTATGCTGACATAAGCATTTAACGTTAGCTCAAAGCACCGCTGTGCATCACAGGGCTGCCATCGTGGCTGTAGACTCGCAACCAAAATGCAAATATTTCCTGCTTCCACCTTCTCATATGTAAGTTTGTTGATTTGCCTTGTCACATATGGCAGTTAGCTGAACATATTTGGGTTTAAGACTGTTGTTTGGACTAAACAAGCAATTTGCATGTGTCACCCTTAGACTGTATTTACTCTAATAGTGCTCTGGGAAACTACAATGGGACATTTTACAGAGAAGTTGGTTCATTGATTAATCGAGAAAATAATCTGCAGATTGACAGAAAAGTTAGAACATCATTATTCTATGTCACCATCAGCAGCAACAAAAAATATTTTAGATGAAAAGCCATATTGATACAGTACCTGAATGTCTGTGTCCTCCTCAGTTTTTGATTATTCTCTTTCTTTTAGTCACCCACTCTTGCATTGGTTGCCTTAACTGTGTTGCAGTGCTTTACAATTCTACATAAATCATATATACTGTATATATAGTATGTTTCCTCTTTCAGGGCCTTACTGGACCCACATTCTCTTCACATGGACGAAAAAGGATGGTCTGAAGGTATACATCAATGGGACCTTCATTGCTGGTGACACAGATGGCAGTGTCTCAGAGAACTATGGGGACCCCTACCCAGACCTTGTCATCGGAACTAGAAACGACAGAGCATCTGGTCACTATGTAACAGGCGCCTTTGATGAGTTTGTCATCTGGGAAAGGGCCCTTTCACCTCAAGAGATCTTGCTCTATTATAGTGCAGCCATGGGTAGGACATCACACTCTACTGGAAATATTACATGTCATTTAGCTGACGCTTTTACCAAAGCAACTTACAATTGCTATATATCAGAGGTTGCACACCTCTGGAGCAACTAGGGGTTGAATGTCTTGCTCAGGGACACATTGGTTGATGTATCGCAGTGGGAATTGAACCCGGATCTCCCACACCAAAGGAACGTGTCATATCCACTGCGCCACCACCATATATGCCATTCTATGACATGACATATCTATTACAATGCTTTGCTCCCTCTTGACTGTGCTCTGAGGAAACTGGGGTTAAAAAGCAATTTCCGTCCTTGTCCTCACTACATTCCATCCACAGCATTCATGCATAACAATAAGATATTAAACTATACAAATATACCCCAGCTCCCTGTTAAATGGCTCTTCTTGCACAAAACATTTCCATGACCTTCACCATGTAAGTGCCATGGCTCACATAGTTCTGCCTTATAAGTATTTATAACAGTGCAGAAGCATGTTGGGTCGCAGGGGCAGATCATTTTGATATAATGTGACAGGTTATAACACGCTAGGACAAAAAAAACTGTCTTGACTGTTTTTAATCTCTTACCTCGTTTGGTCAGAGTGCCATAAATGGACAAAAACATGTTGACATTCATGAAAACTTTTAAATAATAAAATTAAACTGTGTGATAATACATATTACCAAATTCCACGAAAGTCTGAAAAATGGCCGAAACCTGGTGAAATTTAGCTAGTAGGCCTTTATTTTTGACAGGACAGCTTAGACATGAAGGGGGAGATAGAGGGGGAATGACATGCAGCAAAGGGCCGCAAGTCAGAAACCGAACCCGCGGCCGCTGCGTTGAGGACTGTATATGTGCGCAAGCTCTACCAGGTGAGCTACCCATGCGTCCAGCTGAATCACCTTTTGTTGTATATGAAACATACTGATTAGTGACGAGGCACGCTGCCTCTTCCATTGTGTGTATGGTAAAAGTATATGACAACTATCACTGTGCACTGTTAGAGCTTCAACTGCTCACAAGGTATGAAGCATGTAGTGCACACTGCCTTGAGTTTTTCTCCGAAGTCGTTACCAAAAGCAATATATTTCGCAGACCATTTCCAGACGCAAAGAGGCCGACTGTTATGGTTACAGAAAAATATTTTTACTTCTCCAGAGCACACATATAAAATGTTGCATTGAACCAAAGAAGAGCAGGAAAGGTTCAGGCTGATACCTCTCATGTACGTCCATATATGGCCATTTTCTGGTAGCTAGTTAGTGCTGTTTTTATCAAATGACAGACAAAAGACATAAAATGTATCTTATCCTTGTACAGAAGCTAGTGGCAGAGTATTATGTAGTTGATTATCCCGGTTTTGTGGAGGTTGTAATATATCTCCTTTCATGACTGGTTATGGTCCAGCCTCATAAACTGTAAGCTGTATGCTGATAAAACCCAGCTACATTACAGAGGCCTAGCCTGGTCAGGTACAAAGCGAGGATCTAATAACAAAAATGCTTCTCAAATGGGGATATCCAAACTAGAAAATGTAACACAATGTATACATGTCACATGTGTGGTAATATATTGTGATAGAGCCCTTTGTATTGTCTTTTCTAGGCCAGGCCATGGTTTCTGCCACAACACCCAGACTCTCCAAAGAAATCACTTCAACTGCACCAACAGTCGTAAGTTTGTCAACTCTGACTCTGCAAGACTCGATGGTCCACAACAACAAATGTGATACCTAAATGTAATTGTATGAACTACATGTGTGTATCATCTATTCATAAATATAGCGTCCACATAGAAATGGTATGAAAAATGTTCATACACGTTTTGGGGCTAAAACTGTAAACTGTTAATTTCTTATTGAGCTGTTGTTTCCTTTCAAAGATAGAGGAGCTGGAAAAAAAGGATATTGAGAGCACATGTGAATAGATTCATCCTGTTTATTAAAGGGCTTTGGATGTTGAAAAGGGATAAAGAAATAGAAGAAAGTGGAGACAGCTGCTCAACACTACGCACAAAATGGCTCCCTGTAGGGCACTGGACTGAAAAAGAGCAACACTGAATCACTTGTCCAAAGAGTATCCCGAACTCAGGCTATCAGTCACTAAACATCCTGTGTATGTTGGAACTGGGTGCTTCTTCGGAAACTACCTCCTGCTAGTAAACTTCATGTGATGCCTGATGTGTTGTCTCCCCAGAGAGCCACTGAAGTGAGTCCTCCTGTCGTCAGCAGTAAGGACGAGGACGTACAAAGCTCCCAGGACCCGGAGTCCTTGCCGATGTTGGGCTTCCTTAAGGCACTGCCCAATCGGACCATTCCTCACAACACTGCCAACAACCTCACACAGGTTTTGGAGCACAGTCCAACACACACACACACACACACACACACACACACACACACACACACACACACACACACACACACACACACACACACACACACACACGTTTCACACAACCAGTTCACACACAGACACAATGCCCACCCATGTGCATATGATGCAACAGTTCCGTGATGTCCATTTTCTTCCACCCAGGCTTTTCTCAAAAGTGTGGAAGAAGTGCTGTCCTCTCCAGGGCTGCCTGAGGTAAATGAGTTCACACTGTTGTTGTGCAATGTTCAAACATGACATAATGTAACATATGCAATTTGGTGAAAACTTTAATCCAAGGCACTAAGGGGATCCATGAGTTTGAGATTTTAACACCACATATTTTGGCACAAGTGGTGCCAGCAGCTATAACAGTACCTGGCAGTGTACCCACACAGGATTACAGTATGTAGTCAAGCATAGTGGTGCAAATTGTATAAGACAGTGCTGCCTACTATTAAGCGCCCTACAACACAATGCTTTGAATGTAAATTTGCAGCGTCCTGTTACTGTACACTCATCCTGGCCAAATCTCCGGGCTCTTATACACAAACACATTTTTGCCAGAAGAAAGTGTGGTTTCAGTACATTGAGTGCTCAGAACAAGCATGCTTGTTTTTGTAGGAGCAAGCTGAAACAGATGTTCACGTAGGAGAACGCATAACTTGGACAGTAGATACAGTGTTCAGTAAAGCCCTCTTGTGATTACCTTATCGGATCAGATTCATGCTGAGTGTTAGAAAATGTCTTTCTTTATCAAGTTTTTGGTTGACTTTTAATCTACACTTTAGGCCTGTGTGTTGTTATTAAATTAGTCTATTTGTGCTACTGTCAGGCCACATAGCTTAGCATTACAGCTAAATGCTAAAAAGTAGTTTAGCATTTAACATTATCCCATAATTGTCATTTGTAGCCATAGTGGCCACTGTTTAGCAAAAGTTAGTATATTGTATCACTTTAAATGGTTTAACCTATATTTGATTTGCTAAAGCTTTTTTCTTAAAAGTTTATTATTTCTCCAGCTTTATATTGCACTCCCATCAAGCTGGGGGACTCACAAGAGACAGTTTAAAAAGAATGGTCAAAATCAACGCAAAATAGGCAGTGATATCCTGACTTTTAGCTCTATAAACACCGGAAACCACATTTGCTATAATGCAATAGCATCATTTCATTGTTCCTTTCAACTTGGTATTTTAAACGCTTTCTGGACAATTTTACGCTGATGACATCATCACGGATATTCTCTTAGACCTTTGAAAGCTCTCTTCATAGCCACAGAAGACATTATACAACTTTTTCATGACAAATAAATTGGCCTTTGGGTGCCCCTTTAACTTGACCTATTTGTAAATGGAACCTGTGAAGAAAAATGTAAGAAAAATTGTGTCTGAAAGACAGAAATTGTTTTAAAGATGTGACACCAGTTTAGCATAAGGCAACGCTGGATAGTAAAGGCAGCGACTGAATTGATTGTTTTTCTGTTGGGTCATTATTTAGCAGCAGTCCATCCCTGTGGTCAGCGGTCTTATCGAGACCGTGGACAGAGTGATGGAACACATGGTGACTAACCTGGAGCCCAGCCCGAACTCTCTCATCTCTCTGGGTGGAACATCTTTTGTTGCAGGTCAGTATGCTGTCAGCTCTCCATAAGGTGACTCAATGTTTGTAGTTTGTGTAAGGGAAGACGGATATGGAGCATCAAGCTGACATCATTAGTTTTCTTACTCAGAGGACATTTGCGGGTCAGAAAAGCAAGAGGTCAGACCCCTCCACTTTCCCTCTCGCGGGTGTGGGTCTTTGCATAATATTTTGTTTGCCACTAAGCTTGTTTGTGTCTTTCTCCCAAGAGTGGCTTCACATCTTTCATCCACCCCTGATAAAACAGATGTGTCTTGATGCTTCTCAGTCTGTTTTTCTCAGCTTTTTCTAACCTCTGACCCCCGCAGATTACTCTCTGATGAAATTCCCACAGAACTACAACCTGTCACATTACCGCTTCCCCACACAAGGCAAGAGTTACATCTCCGTGCCTGGGGAGGCTTTCACCATGCAGTGTAAGTGCAAATATTACAGACGTTCAGTGACATTGTCTTGAGTGATGCATAAAGCAGACCTGTCTAGATTCTCGGTATAAAAAGTAGTAGCTTCTCTAGGTTGAGTGTGAATACTGCACATTAGTCGTGGTCTGATTCTGCCAAGAGAAAGTTGTCCAGCTGGGAGGCTCTTGTTATTTGCCAGTAATTTATTATGCTTAGATTTAGGACTTCTAACATAGCATACAGTGTAGGACGGGAGTGCCATGAGAGCTTTTGTGTGACTTTATGGTGCACCGTAGAAATCTAGCTATGACTTTAATGTTGGCAGTTACCCTTTTATTCAAAACAGAAAGAATGAGGGAGAGAGCACTTTTTCTCCACTTTCCTCTGTCATTAAAAAGAATGGACTCACATAGCGGAGTGAGGGAGAGCAGTAATTACGGTGGGCATTAAAACTCTTGTTTGTTTGACTTTGCGTTCAGGTCAGATACCCTTGGCTCCACCTGGCCGCCGCTACATGCACTGTGTTGCCATACAATCACTGGAATAAACCGTTTTAATAACTCATTAAAGGACTCTTATCAGAAATGGAATATATGTTATTCCTTGACACATTAGAGCCAGGACCAATTAACTCATAGCTCTAAATACCTGGCTGTATGAAATACTCCAAGGGGAGGTTTTATATCCTAATTAAGTAGAGAGCATGCTATACATTGGTGTGTTTGGACACTTTATTATATTTTTCCTTATTCTTTCTTTTCCTTAGGAGAGTTGTACAAGTAAACTGGCCACCTTAAGATCTCTTGTGGGACTTGCTGGAGGGCTTTCTGTTTAAACTTTTTTTGGAAGGTTGAAAACTCTCCTGCAGCATATACACCGCGCATTTGTTTGATATCAGCGAGCTTTTGTTGTCATATTCAGCCGGGGGCCGGGTAGAGGGCCTTTGAAAAGAGGAACAGGACCATTAAGGATTTCCTCCAATTTCATTGTTTATCTTGCAGTATTGAGAAGGGACTGAGCTGGATGATAGCTCAGATTAGGGGAGGGGGACCAGACCTCCTGCTCTCCTGGCGGAGTCATGTAGAGGTTTCATAAGATTTCCCGACATCCACGTGGTTGGCGGCATTCTCCCTTTCACCCTTGTGCGAGTATACGGTCGTCCTATTAGCCTGCCGGTGCCAGTGTGCGGCGACAAGGCAGCGTTAATTAACTTCCCTTCTTTGTGAGCATTTTAGCAGCACTGCATTACATTCCCAGCCCGCTGCCCAGGATGTTCAACTACTGTATGTTGCCTTTTTTTTCAGTTCAAACCACCATCGTTGGCCTCTTCTACCACAACATGCACAACTATTACAAGGAGATCAGCCCTGTCAAGACCAGGTAGGAGGACGAGACAACAACCAATGTGAAAAGTCAGATATTGTTAGTTCAGTCCAATCATACCACTTTGGTTTTGGCCAGGGTTTTATCCAGGAAAATACATTCTAAACAAAATCATTCAAACAATTCAAAAACAAACAAATCTGGCTTCTCTCTCTGTACTTCCTGTGTGGTGCATCAGGTCCACTGGCACTAAGGCGCCCCTGCTTCCTGAACCACAGACAGGGTGATGCCTGGGGCCCAGGCCTTATCTGTCCCCTCGCCTATCTCTCACCACTCAACCTCCACTGACTGATACACCCTGCTATTAGCTCTACGTATCCCCCCCTGAGTTATTGTCTCAATACTGGACCAGCTTGTCCACTCGCGCTGCAGTGTTTTCTAACCGAACATGACACAACAGCGATTAAGCAATCTGTTTTCCCCACTTATACTTCATAGAAGTTGAAGTACAACATGTGAAATATGTGACTGCACATTTGTAGATGTCTGTGACTGATTGTTTTTAATATGGCTCTCCGACTGGCCCGGCTTCTCTGGGTCAGAATGTCCCCTCAGTATCATGATAGAGAGGTGATGCTTGTATGATCCCAATGTCACATATCAGATTGCCTTGAAAAACTATTGATGCAATGCTGCTTGCTGCTTGTCAGTTTGATTAATTATATAAACAGTCAGCTGATCAAAGTCCCACTTTAATGCTACTGCTCCGGGCCTGTGTGTTACACTGGCAACACACGTGTTGATGAGTACCAGATTATTAGATAAGTGTTTTTTTTCCCAGATTGATCTAACTCTATTGGTTAAATACAATTACGATACGAACATTCAGAACAATAATATGGCAGTAAACAAATATTTGCGATGTAAAGATATAGTGGAGTAATAGCGTCCTGAGCAGAAAATAAAGTCACACTCCCTTTGTGTGTGTTGTAATCCGAGCTTCTATGTTCTATGTTCTCTATGTTCTATGTAAAAAACGTACGTATTTCACGTATTTGGGAACGGTCTGTGAGAGCCGTGTGGAGGCAATCCCAGCCCTCTGTGTTTTTAGTATTTCGAGTACAGCCCCTTTAATGTCCCTATTGACTTCTTTTTTCTGTCTCTTTCTTTTGGATTTTTATCTGTGGCTCTTATTTCTGCCATTATTTTCTGTCACGCTGCCTTTCTTTTTTGTCTCTCAGGATTAACAAAGCAGCTGATTTCAAGAATCACAAGATCCAGGTAGCAAGCTGTCTGATCTCTCTAAAAGTGGAGCCTTCACCAGCGCTGTCAGTCAACCTCTCTGGAGCCCCACTCATCAAGATTGTCCTCACCCACATCCTGGTAAGAATCAACCCATACAATGTCCTTTATCTGCTATCCTTTTTGTGTGAGTCAGTCATACTGGGAAAATTGAGTTCTTTTCCTGTTAGCGGGTGCTGTTGTTGGGTGTGGGACACCCACCTTATCAGAGGAAAGAGGGCCATGGTTCGTCTGTGGCTACAGTAGCCGGATCCCCCCATATGAAATCTATCAGCTCTATTTTTGGCGTTCTCTTATGTAAGAAAGTAAGTGTCTATCACCGACCAAGGCGTGTGCAGCTGGGCTCCCACCAGAACAAAGAGCGAAGCCTATTTTGGTTTTCATTAGAGTGCCTAACTCTTCCATCGCTGAGCATGTGGCTTCCAGAAAGCGAACTGATTATGGACATTTGAAGTGCAGGCTTAGGGCACTTTGAAAGGAACAATAACTTTCTTTTATGAACAACATATTTCTTTTGCTGCTTTATGGCAGGAGTTGTGCCAGTTTTCCATGGGAAATGCAGTCGAAACTCATCATGAAAATTAACTTAAAAATGTGTATCGCATTAGCTTGCTTTCCTGTAAAGTCAGAAATGTGGTGTTCTTCACAGCCATGTATATATATATATTTTTTTTTTTTTCATTATTTGCACTAACAGGATTATGAAGCCATTCTTTTCCTCTATATGCATTGAGTTAATATCCTATTAGACTATCATACAATACCATTAATGAGGCAGTCGACTAAAACCCCAACAATGTGGCTCTGTTTAGTTTACAAGTCCTACAAGAATTATTCACTTTCTATTGTGTGAAGTGAATTACCAAAACATTTTGTTTCTCTCCTCACTCGTAACAGCACAAATGAAAGCCATGCAGCTTTATGAAACCATGGTAATATTGCTTTGTTTGCCTTCACTTTCCCTAGTGAAATAAATGTTTATTCTGCAGTCATCTGGCTTGGTTCGTGTGACAGTGATTACTGTGTTTGTTTAAGCAGACACCATGGGAGAGGGCTTATAATCGCCTTTGTTATGGGTGCACTGGAAATGCTCACAAGCTCTGCTGTCCATGGAGTCAAGGTGTTTTCTATTTTAGTGGGATTGCCTTTACCCCTGATCTAAGGATGAATCAAGTTTCTTACATTCTTTCCCCTCGACCCCATTACAAATAAGCTGTTATACTTATTACTAACGCGTACTGATTGGAATGCACCATGCCAGCATATTTCAATTTAATTTAGGCTGCATAGTTTGGACGATGAATTTTATTTAGGAGCTGGATCGTAATTTGGCACACGCCGCTTTTGGCTGCGATCACGTACAGAAAAAGGGTTGTTTTGCTAGAACTGCTTTGCTGCACAGACCTGTTGTTGGATGTAGTCAAAAACCGACTATTTTTGGAGTTTTAATGTCTTTGGCAGCTGGTGGATACTTATCGCCTCCCTAGCTTGGAGGCAGGGAGGGCGGCTCACACAGTATGAGGCTGACCTTTCCCATCATTGTTTATGTCGCTCTTTACTGTGTGCACAAGTTAAACCTCAAAGATTTCCTCGCATGGCACCAGTTCAGTGGCCGGGAGTAAGTGATTTGCAACTGACCTCTCTGTTTATCCCCAGAAAGTAGACAAACACCCAGTGACTTCATTAAAACCTAGCCGGGGGGACTGAGTGTGTCCGAAGCAGAAATGTGTCAGCTTTCTCATCTGTCTTCTCTTGCTGTCATGGTAACAACAAGTCCTGTGTGCCATCTCTTGTTCTGTATAAAGAGTCACCTACCGTCATTGCTCAGACCCAAATGTCATCCATTTTCTCTCTCTGACACCTGCCATGATAAAAGTCACCAACTTGTAAAGAAGCCTGTGTCATGGCAGGTACCACTCACTGAAGGTCTAAGCCATGTGCTTGGTGTCTGATTGACCCTGCAGTCTTGATTGATGCCCTCTGAGTACACTGAAACAGCCTGGTGAGGTCATGCCATTCCCAGCTGACTCAGTCAGGGCCGATGTGCCACCATCACATGTTATGTGGCACAGAGCGGGTTTGATACCCAGACAAGGTGTTATCAAGGCTGCTGGAGGCCCACATGCTTTCTCACGCCATTCGGCTGCAGTGTTGATTGGACCCTGGCTCCTTCAGTGATTTATTACAGCTGTCTGACTCAGGTTTAGTTTGAGAGAGAAGAAGGGGAGAAAAGGGAGGGTGGGAGGCATCGGGGTCCGTAGTTAAACATTAATACATACATAAAAAGGCCGAGACCTCCTCCCTGTCCGCTTCTTCCGTCAAAGCATCACGCCGATGGTATGAAGTGAATGAATGGAAAGATTGATTTCATGAGCAAAGTGGATTTATAGGGTCAAAACTGAGAGGATTTAAAAAACAGATTTTGACAAGCGGGCCTGACTTTACAGGCTTATAAAGCAGTGTGTTAGGTTGGCGGCTCCGTAAGAAGGGCCGAGGCGAAAGGGTGAAACTGGGAGGCAGCACTGGAAGAGCACTGGTGGCCTCTATCTGTCCCTCAATTCACTTTTCTTTCATTTCATTTGTGATGTAATGTAGAACTACGGATGATTAGTTTTAAAGAAATTGTTGGGACGCCTGGATAGCTCACCTGGTGGAGCATGCGCCCCATGTACAGAGGCTCGGTCCTTGTCGCAGCAGCCGCGGGTTTGACTCTGACCTGCGGCCCTTTGCTGCATGTCATTCCCCCTCTCTCTCTCTCTCTCCCCTTTCACATATTCAGCTGTCCTATATAATAAAGGCCTAAAATACCCCAAAAATATATAAAAAATAATCTTTAAAAAAAATGGTTCAACATTTTATAATTTGCTTTCTGGTGGAGAGTTAAATGAGAAGATTGACACCACTTACAGTATATCAGAATGTTAAATATAAGGCTACAGCTAGCAGCTGGTTATCATATATCACATATATCACATATCATAGCTTAGCTTTAAGACTGGAAACAGTGGGGAACAGCTAGCCCGGCTCTGTACTAATCAGACCAAAACAAAATCCACCCACCAGCACCTCTACAGCTAACTAACAAAGCTAAACAGTGACTACCCCACTTTCTGAAACGGCTCTGGTTTCGGAAGTGATTTTCACCATTTAATATCTTAATTTATGTTTCGTTAAGAGAGCCGAAACCAAGACAACCATCTACGAGATGAATCGTGACCATGACACATTTGATTCGGCGCAAAGGCCCATTTGTAAAATGGCAAAAAAAAAGGTACAAGTCTGTGTATAGAGGCGATCATATACTTTAATGGTAGCAGCACGCTCTAGCTGTTCGCGGGTTTCCATGGTAACAGCGAGCTCCACCAATTGGGAGACGTCGCTCTTATGCTTAGGATTGTGGGTAGTGTAGTACTTCTCCATGACATCGTGGACAAAACATCGCACAGAGCTCCCAGCTGAGCAGAGCAGCTCCGTGCACTGGCGCCACCGAGGGAAGCCAAACGCCGTCCACGCGTGCCCACACAAACATAACACAGAGCTGGATTCAAATCGACAAAGTATCCCTTTAAGAGACAGACCTGAGAGCGTTATCAATCTTCTCATCTAACTCTCCGCCAGAAACCAAATAAGTGTTTTTTTCCCAAAATGTCAAACGTTTGCTCAAACATCTTTTCTACACACACTAAAACTTAAGAAAATTGGATTATTAAATGTATCAAACTGACTCAGATGACTTCACCATTACTTATTATTATTGTCAGTTCCATAATAATAAGTAGTAGTAGGGGTAGTGGTGGCCAAAAGCTTAAAGATGCGAGCTTGTGACCGAGAGGTCGTCGGTTCAATCCCCAGACCGACAGGATAAAATCTGGGTGGAGAATGTGAAAGAGCAGCGCTTGTCACTCCCTCATTACCACCACTGAGGTGCCCTTGAGCAAGGTTCTTAACCCCAACCGCTCCAGTGGAGCTTCTCAGTTGCCAGCAGATCAGACTGTTGTTGTACTGGGCAGCTTCCAGGTATGAATGTGTGCAACTGTGTGAATGTGATCAGGGCGTTCCTGCAAAAGAGAGGTTGCCTCTCAGTGAACCTTCCCTGACTACTAGACTAAGTCTTCCCCTTAAGCTTTATCCCATAATTTAAAGAGCATGTAAGAGAGTTTGGTGGGAAGTGAGTAAAGAGGTGAGGGGCAGATGGGGAAATAGGGTGGCTTGTGTTGAGAAAGACGTCTAGACTTGTTGGAGCTAGCGGATCAATTGTTCTTTAACTTTGAAAATAAACACGCAAAGGTTATTTAACACTTGACCCATTGTGTATGCCAATGCTGGTATCAGTCCTTTCTGCCACAATTTTTTTTGCCAGTCTTTTTATAACTCCCAGCACACGCCTAGCTTAAACCTTGTGGGCAAATTCTCTCCTCTGTCCCTCTCTCTCTCTCTCTCTCTCTCTCTCTCTCTCTCTCTCTCTCTTTCTCTCCCAACCCCACACCCATCCATACACCAAGACGTATACACACACAAGCTGTGTGAGCCCACACACTGATCAATCACAGATGGAGGTCTGGCTATTGCTATTCCTTTCTTGCCAAAAGATTTTAGAGTCTCTCTTCACAGCCCCTCCCATTCAGCACCCCCCTTTCTATCACCACTCAAGCCTCGCGACCACCACCTCTCTCGCTACGTGCTGAACAGAGCAGAGCTTGAGCTCAGAGGAAAAGTAGAAAAGGTCCTGATTCTGTCTATATGATTCTTGCTATGGCCTCAGATAATGTTCAGACAAAAATTCAAAAACCTTTGGTTGTGTGTCACCCTCCGTAAACCTGTGACAAAATCTGCATAAGAAATTCAAGCATGTGAATATGTGACTTGATTGAAGATTTGTAGATGTACAAAGAATTTGAGAAAATGATGTCAACTGCAAGGTTATACAAAGACAAAAAGACAGACACAACTGAATGTGTGGAACAAGTAGGCCTATGCTATTTAGAAAGAAAAAAAAAACAGTCACAAACAGCAGTGACATGAGGCTAATTTTAAATTAATTTGATATTTTATCATGTAAAAATCAGGGGGAATTGAAACTCCAGGAGAAGAGCAGGGAGAAGGGAAGGAAAATCAAAAGGGTTGGCAAGCAGGGGATGCACATTTGATGATTTATCAGAATTAGATCATTTATACTATATATAATATGGCTTCTATATCGTTTATAATAGATTATCAGAGTGTTTTCATGCAAGATTCGGTCACGATTCACGGAAATAAAAGACAAGGCGTCGAAACGATCGCTCCAGATTGCCAGCCATTCACGGAGCTCCGTGGCGTGTGCTGTGTGAACAGCACAATTGCTTAACATGGGCGCCATAAGGAAGGGGGCAGCACTTTAGCGGCAGATGTGAATTTTTCTATTTTATGTACTATTTCATGTACACGTTAAAACTTCTCTGCAAAGGCTCAAAATACAGCTCCTCGCCTAACAGATGTTCCTACAGAAACCAGAGAAATGTTACAGTGGCCTCATTTGAAAGCCTTGGGGGAACACATGGATTTATGCATGGAGAACCTCTCCCTTGTCATGTGAGTTGACTTCTAAAAGTCATATGTGTTGTTTTGAACAGTTAATAGACACAGTACAGTATTTCTGTGAACGTCCACCGCTCACCTTATCAAAAACAACCGACATTTCTGTTTTGTTTTTTTTTTATTGTCCCCAGTTTTCCTCACACCCTGCCTGCATACCTATCAACACGTCTCGTTTTTTTTTCTGTGTCTACCGCAGAGACTGAGTTGAGACCACAGCTGCATGTCTTATTACATTTCCTCTGGAGGCATGATCTCACTCAAGGCCAGTTGTGTTTTGCAGCATGGACTCAGGGTTGTGTCAGTGTGATGCATTTATGTATTGACCTTAAGGTGGTTCAACGGGCAGGGTTTTCCTCAAACTCCAGGTCAAGTTTTGAGCTGTGGTTGCTGGACTGAGTAATGTTACACCATACCTTGGTATGTCTTTCCCAGACATACTGCAATAAAGTGTTTCCTTCCCTTACTAAATTTAAGAGCAGTCAATGTAGCTTTTTTTTTTTTTTTTTTTTTTGGGGGGGGGGTCATGTATTGTTAGGCAGAAGAATTTAGCCATTGTCATAACCTGGCTACATTCGCCTTTCTGTTGATTTGTATTTTAACTTTCACCTACTGTACTGTACACTGCCAAAAAAACAGAAGATGATGGTAGCTTTAAATAATGTTTTGTCATTGTGTAGAGTGTGACTGATGGGTTTTAATGCTGGTATGGACCCTGCTGACAACTGCACTGTTAAAATTTGATATATATACCGAATGCAGAACGTGCAGTCCAAATTACACCCTGGCTCTCTGCTCTCAAATATTTGGAACGTGTAAGGGAAAAGGAGAAGATCGCTTACTTATTCACTCACACTGTTGTGTCGGGTTTTTTTTTCCTGCTTTTTAAATTTAGCATAACCAAAGCCTGTATTTAGACTTCTTTGCTCTTTTGCTCTTGGGGCTGTATATTCTTGTACCAGTGCTGGGTGGAATGAGTGGGTGTGTGCAGGACTTTGTTCCCTTCATATTTATTCAAGGTCCACTCACTAGCCCTTTTTATGTAGTGTTCAAGTGCATCTCATGTTCTTAAGCTAATATTAAGCTCTGGAAAACGCAAGTAAATGGACCAAAAACTAAAGACTCTGTTTTGTCAAACTACTGTTTTCCAAACTAAGGTCAAGAATGCTAAATATTCCACATTCTTTCAGTTAGAACTCAGATAAGATTGGAAAAATGTTAGTGTCCACTGTAACTGGAGGTAATAGGTTTTTTTATATCTCTATTTGAGTTTGTTAACAGTAACACTTCTGGTAAATTGGTTGCACTACAGCATAGTATACTGTACATAATGGTGATTTAAAAAGATAATTTATATGTTAGGATTTTATGTGAAAGTCAGAAATGCTGGCGGTGAAACTTCAATAAACAATACATACATACAACAATACATTTCAGACATAACTGTGTGTGTGTGTGTGTGTGTGTGTGTGTGTGTGGGGCTTGTTTAACTATATTCGTGGGGTCCAAAAACCGGGAGTCCAGTATACTTGTGGGGTCCCGACAGCTTTGTGGGGCCAAAATGCTGGACCCCACAACGTTAAAGGGCTGTTTGAGGGTTAAGACTTGGTTTTAGGATTAGGGTTAGAATTAGGTTATGGTTAGGGTGAGGGTAAGGGTTAAGGTTAGGCATTTAGTTGTGATGGTTAAGGTTAGGGTAAGGTGCTAGGGAATGCATTATGTCAATGACGGGTCCCCACAAAGATAGTGCCACAAACCTGTGTGTGTGTGTGTGTGTGTGTGTGTGTGTGTGTGTGTGTGTGTGTGTGTGTGTGTGTGTGTGTGTGTGTGTGTGTGTGTGTGTGTGTGTATACACTTTGGCTGGTATTTCTACCAGCACTAGCCTGTCTGTTTGGATGATAGGTGGTGTGTAGCTTTCTCCATCTTTTCTTGATTTGTACCCCGCTTGAGAACCAGCTGTCAAAAGCTAAGATTTAAATTAACCCAGAGTTGCTCGACGTCTAGGGATTTGCAGAGAAATATGCTGTCGGCATTTTGCTGAAGCTAGCTCAACCACAGCGAGGCTCCAGCTTCCAGCTCTGCCAGTCACGGGAGGTCTGAAAGACACCAACGAGGACAGAGAAGCGTGCATGCATACAAATTGCTGGGTTCTGCGTGTCATCTGTGGCTTAAATGCTTTTGTGATGCATGAGAGTGTTTATTTTCATCCCTCAACGTTTTATCCAAAAGGCTCAACACAGTCATAAAACAGCCAAAGGATGAGGCGTGCTTTGGGTTAGAGGCATATACACATCAGACGGCAGCCAGCGGCTCTCATGCTGATGTTTGAGGCTTTTTGCTAGCAATCACAATTGATTGGTGTGGTGGTGTAAATGGCTGGTAGGGCTGTGTTTTCATTAGCAAGTCATAAGGACGCACCATTAAATATCTATTATTGAAAACACAATAATGTTATACGTGTGTTACGCTGATGACCTGGCAGCTAAGAGTGTTTGTTCTCTTTTAAAAGAGTTGCATCATGATTTACAGTTCTAATACCCTCCTGCAGCTTTTCAACTGAAATCCTAGTTAGTAACACCCCAAGACTCACTCCATGTATTAAAGTGGCGGAAAGTAATTAAGTGCATTTACTCTAGTATCATAATTTGGAAATACTTGTACTTTACTTAAGTATCCCTTTAAGCTACTTTCTACTTTTACTCTACTACATTCCAAAGACAAATATTTTGCTCTTTTACTCGGCAACATTTATATTCAACTTGCTTTTACATAATACATCTTTAACCATTTAACCAGTGGCTTTTGACATTTTTGGCTTGCGATCCCTTACAAACAGAATCTCTGTGTAGTTAGGGCCTCTTGTCACATTTCAGTGACAATGAGTTGTAAGCATTTCCACCAAAGAAGGATTTCCACCCTCTAAACGTATTAAATTTGAAAAGTGTTTGAATCCCAAAGAGGTAAAAGTATCCAAAATTTTGTAAAAAAAAAAAAAAAAAAAAAAAAAAGCAAATATTAGAGAAAAGTGGAAAAAAAATGAATACACATTTAGCAGAACCTCACCCCATTAATCATTGAGGACCCCTCATTTATCTTATGACCCTTTGGAGGAGGCCTGACCCCTAGGTTGAGGACCACTGCACCTGTAACTGTATGTAAAATAGTTAGGTCAACAACTACAATGGTAACATTATGCATTACTATTACTGTTTTTCTTGATTGCTTAAACACATTTCTTGAAATTATGCCTCCTTTTCTCAAAACTCTAAACGGAAATCGATAACTTCTCACCCAGTTCCCCCAAACGTCCTATCTTCAGGTCAAAATGAAGTTCTCCTTCTGCATGCCTGCTCCACCCCTGGCACGCATCAATTGAAATGTCTATAGGCAGGGGGTTCAGGAAAAGTTTGATTTTCCAGCTCGCTCCGTTAGTGGTGAAGGAGTTGGCTAAGGCTAACGCTAGCGATGCTAATGCTAAATATAAGCCAATATTTGTTGTCGGTCTCCCCTCTTGTTGCACAGGCGCATGACATACGTCACGACCAAACGTTAGCGATTGGTTATGGCAGATACAGAGTAGCTCTGGGCAGATCCAATAGTTTTAAACTTCAACAGAGTACCCGCCTTCAAGGAAGTTAACACTTGTCAATGGAGAGAGGCCAGACTCTCTGTACAAATGAAATGTACCAGAGTCTGGTCGGACCAGGCTAGCCTTGACTGGGAGCCAGTGTAAAAGTCTAAGGACAGGTGTAATGTGTTCAAACTTCTTTGTTCCAGTCAGAACGTGTGTAAAAACTGTAACAATTTAATAATGTCCAATGAGATTATACATCAGTCACACGGGCCAATATTTTTCTTTTTCTTTTCATCTTTGATAAGTACAATTTATGATAATACTTGTGTACTTTTACTGAAGTAAAATTATAAATGCAGGGCATTAACTTGTCTAACTTATTAACGTATCTTCCACCTCTGATAGCTGCTAGTCGATTAAAGTTTCTTTGGTCGATTAGTCATGTTTAATGCTTTTTTTCATGCTGAATGACTTATTTCCAAGAAATGCATGAGCACTTCTCTAGCAAACACAAGATTTAAAGTTTTTGCATGATTCTTTGTGGAGAAACTCAGTTTTACAATCAACTAATCGATGAGTTGACAAAATTGAATGAGCAGCCCTAGATTTTTGACAGTTTTGTATTTCACTACCGTGGAGGTTGGGGTTAAAGTAGTTGGGGTTAAAGTAATCCCTGTAGATGGAGCTGAGGTTGACAGCTGCACCAAGTGGGACATAGCGACATCGAAGCGCCAGAAACACCTTGACTTTCTATGATTTATCAGCCTCTCTCTCTCTCTGGCCCTTCTCCTCTATCAGCCTGTCACTCTGTATCACTCTGCTGTCACTAGCTTTCACCCTCTTCTTTCTCTCTACGTCTATTCTCCTTACAAGGCTCAAAGTGATTTCCAAGGCGATGTTTGCTGGCCTTCTGTTATTAATAAAGACTTGGAGCTCCAACTCCAGCCTTGGCTGGTGGCGGAGGCCTCAGGGCACCGAGGGAACGGCGTGCGCACAAAGCTCGGCCAGATCTCCAAGTGCATTTTAACACTCACCCAGTAACTTTCAGGTTCTTGCACCTCTCCTCAGATATCAACTGGAAAACACACGCTGGATGTACCACAAACAGACAGTTGCTAGAGAGGAAGCGTGGCCAAACAGCACTCCTTATATGTGTGATGGTCTGTTAGTCAATGTATATTTAGCTTGTGTCTGGTGCATATGATGGTTTGATAATGATGGATTGTTTCCCAAGAACAAGGGTTCACATTTTGTGCTTAATGTGGATAATTAGTCTTCCTTCATTGCACAGGAACATTAAAGGGTCAGTGATTGTAGAGAGCAAATTCAACACTGTAAAGCAAGGCTTACAGTATGCCAATGGCAGTTTGTCTTTCTTCCATCTGCTTTCATTTACACCCAACAAGCATTGTGAGTTATTAAAGCCCACAGGGGAGCAGTAAATTCACCCACGGGGTTGCTTGCAGCTCGTCAAAGCTGGACTTCGGCTTGTGATGACGGGCTGCATTTACGGCGCTCCCATGGTTCTTGGACCCATTGTGCTGCCTACTCTAATGGGCCAGATGAATATCCATCCATTGCATTCATCTCGAGGGTCACAATAAGTGATGACTAAAGAGCTGCATGTGCGAAACAGACAGAATGAGAGCAACGATTTGGTTACACAATGAAGTCAACGTATTGTGCTATGCTTTTCAATATGAATCACTGAGCCTATGGGCCAGGAAACAGACAGCCTGAGTGTCAATTTCACTCTCTCTCTCACTTTTTCCAGAAGGAAATAGTGCAGACGCAGTCCATCTAATCATACACTTATTCAGTCTGAGAGTCAAGACTTGGGGAATGAGAAGAGGTGTGCAGTCTCTCGGTATACACCCATCCAGCCAATGAAAGTGTTGTTTTCTTCAGATGACAGATTGAGGAGGGTAGTGGTTTGACCTGAAACCAGGGCCAAGCCCCAATTACTGCATTCTTGCACTGTAGCCATTAGCTCACTGTCTCCGGGGACTCCAAATCTCATATTAAGGAATGACACGGAAAAAGTGAGTTATAATCAAATAAGATTCTTGAAGACAGCAGGGATTTTAGCTCACTGTAATAATCACCTTTGCTGAGTGTCGATCGGCGTCTTGTCTGTCCTTTAGTATGATGTCAGACCTCTTCAGTTGTAGAGTCTGAGGTCTTTTATTGGCATTTAAGCACCAACAAAGTGTCTTTATTTTGTATCAAAAACAGAATTTGTAAAGTGTTTTACTCTTTATTTAATGGTTTAAACTTTGTTTATTGGGTTTTGCACGAACATTGTCATCAGAGCATTTATCAAAAAAATAATGAGGTTTATTCCTCTTCAGAGGGATTTAAAAAAAAGCAAAATATACAGCATTTTCTACCCTTACTGTAGCTAATATATCGAGATCTGATACTTCTTTTGAGCATATGCATGGAAAGAGAGCCAAAGATCACATAGGAAAGAATGCTGCTGATTTGTGTCTGAAATATTCCACGTCGCTTCTTGATCAAAGCACATTTTCCGAACAGGTTTGCTTGAGTTTTGCTTGTAATTTAATGAGCCAGTACAATCCAAAAGCAAATGTTTTCCTATGGCACATACTCACAATTAAGAGATCTCAATTTTCTTTTTCTTTTTCAGACTAAAGAACAGCAAGAGCAAGTCCTAAATCAGAGCAATAAAGTCTTCCTCTACTGTGCTTTCTTGGACTACAGGTGGGTCTGTGTTCGTGATTTAAATGCAGCATGTCTCAATTATTCATTCAGATGTAGAGCCAAAGGGATTTTGTATCTTGATTGTCAACTCATTGCAGGTTCTTTGCTTAAGTCTAAAGGCTTTAAATTCTAAGAAATGACCAATGATTTGGAATAAGTGTACTTCCCTTTTCCCTATTCAAATGAAAAACAGCCAGTGTTACATGTGTTACATGTGTTCATGTTTCAGTTTGTTATATCTTGAGCAACAGCCCTCTGGTAAAAAAAAATGTTGATCTGATAAATGGAGCCAAAACATTATTAAGGAAGCATAAATCATTTTAAAAAAGGGAGTGTGTTTACACTTGGATTCAAAGGCTTCCTCTCCTTTCTCCCCTTTGCCCTGAAGCTCAAGAAAAATGTGACTTATTAGATTTCCCTGTCAGATTGCCCTGGTAAATTCAGCAACAACGGAAACAATCTCTGTGTGCCTCCCTTAATAGATCATGTTGAGTGATCATTGCCAGCAGTGTTCCTATAAAAACCTCTGAGTATATTGTATCTGTAAATAATACCTAATTGTCATCCTTTTCAGTTCAAAAGAGGGAGTATGGTCCAACGAAGGTTGTGTCCGCTCAGATGGAAACATGACATACTCTGTGTGTTTGTGCAACCACCTCACCAACTTTGCCATACTTATGCAAGTGGTGCCCTTAAAGGTAGGATATTTAGCTACTCTTTAAAGCAGCTCCATTTTTTTTCTTGCATATTAACCCTCTGAGAACGAAAGACGATGTTTGGCAAAACTCCCACTCAAAAAGCGATATTACAAAATTTCATTTCAGACATTTATTCACTATTTTAATCACCTATATAACCTAAGACTTTGGCAAATTCATTTCAAGCACCGAAACAATTCGCACAACACACCATAACATAAGGTTTGTTTTCAAAAGAGATTTGAGGAATTTCAAAAAGCAAACATCATTTTTTCAGCTTTAGAGCCAAATTATCTATTTACACATTGCTCTAGAAAAACGTTGGGCGTCACTATCTGGAAAGCTGAGTTTGTCCTGAACATTTTGATATGAAACATGGGGATTAGTTGTATGGGAATACCTTAAAAAGGTCAATTTAAGAAACTATGTAAAAATGCCCTTAGACCTCAGAGGGTTAACAATGCATCACATCAGGCAGCTGTTTTCAGTGAAAAAAAAGCTTTGATAAACTGACAGCAGACAGGCAAAGTTAGCAAGTAGCCGGTGAACATAGTGGAGCGTTTGTCAATCCGAACTAACCCTTTAAAACACCGAAATCACACAATAACACAAACTAACTAACCGATCGAGGCAGCGGTACGTCATCAACTCCCATGTCCAGTTCTTACAATACATCCATGGACCTGGTATTTTGCATGTCAGCTCATTATTAAAATTGTCAAGGCTTACACTTGAATAGAATGGAGCCATTGTTATTGTTATTAGTAACACCTGTGCTTTTCCTGCTATGACACAATGCGTTTAAATACTGTATAATCTGTTGTAGGTAACAGTAAAGCTCCCATTACTGTTTAGAGGAAAGTGTATTCCTCTACCCCAGCCAAAATCAAAAGTGGGTGGCTTCCTCTGTGTCTTTGTCACAAAATAAGTACATTTGTAGGAACATAATTGGAGAGGAAGCACCGGTTAACCACACAGTAAACCACCAACCCGAAGCCCCCACTTCAGTCTGGACAGTTTATCGTTCCTCCCTGTAGGTCAATTGTAAGCAGACCTGCACAGTCACAATGTCGGTTTCACTGGTGGTTTTATGGTTCTTAAGTACTTTGGACAACCATGATTAAGTGTGGTATTTTTGGGTTGTTGCACAGGTCAGTGGTCCGTTTCTCAAGGACTACACTCTCTCAAGAGAACTGTCCCTTTGGACCATTCTCCAAAAGACTGTCCTCTTAAAACATCTGGGAGTATATAGCATCTGCACAGTATTTTAGAAAAAACTTTTTTTTCCCCCAATCTCTTTATTGTTTTTGTTTTTCAAGTTAGTGACATTCACATAAACAATGTATTGTACAGATAAGTGATAACTAAATGAGCTTTAACCCCATGTACTGGACCTTCATCATACCTGTCTTCCAGGTCCCTAATAGCGCACCCACAAAAACCCAGCACTCATACTCATAAATGTGGAGCAATTTGGAATGCTAAACATGTATACATTGTCACCACAGTCTAACTCTTTGTTATCCAAGAATGTGTGCCATGGGAGTACGGTCAGCATCCACAATGGCTTCTTTAAATAGAAAAGAGGACTTCTTATTGCAGCTAAGTGGGCCAGCGCTGTATTTAAGGAGCAGAAGTCTATTTGATGCTATACTTGCCCTTAGCCAGTCTCTAATTAGTGGGCTGCCTCATCCCTCAGCTGCCTGGGAATATCCCACATATCCCTTTTTCTGGAAGGCTGAAACTCCTCTGCCCTCGTAATGACAAGGCACATGTGAAGACAGTTAATGGAGAATCAAACCCGACCCCTCAAAATAGCCCGAACTCCAAAACAACATCAATGCATGAGGCCGTACGCCATGGATATGTGCATATGAAGAAACACAGTCCGTCACTCTTAAGCTTCTTGGACAATATAAGTTTGCGTTTCCCAAAATCATAACAAAAAAAGTAATGGACTGCACATTTACGGTGAAAAACCCTACATCAAAAACTAATCTAAACATCATGTAAAAAAAAAAAATACATAATGTGTGAATACTTTTCATCTAGAAACGTTTTGATTCCATCTTTGTTTTATTCTTTACACAGGAGGATTTAAACCGTTTTGCTAAAGCTTTATGACAGTGTGCCCAGTCTTGGAGAGTAGTCTCTGAGATTTCCCTGAGAAATACTAATGAGAGTCAGTATTATGTTCATCATCATAAACTACACAGGGACAGAGCCTTATAATTTCCTGGCTAATGATACAGGCTATATAAAACTAAACTAAACTAGCTTTTCTAGCGTTGTTGACACAATGTACCGACCCACCATGTCGGCAAAAATAATAATGTTTTTACATGTTGTCTTGTCCATTGTTGATGGTGATGTGTCTCTGTACACAGCTCACTACTGGCCACAGGGTGGCACTATCAACCATCGGTTATGTCGGCTGCTCAATCTCCATCATCTGTCTTGCCATCACTCTGGTCACTTTTGCAGTTCTGTCGTGAGTATCATCACTTTAACAACCCTTACTGCGCATATGTCTTTAAAACATTTACCTTTTATGTTTTATATAAGTTGTATTACCAAAATGACCAAAGTACTAGAACAACATAATGTGATGTTGTGCTGCTGCTGCTGCTGCTCTGCAGGTCAGTGAGTACCATTCGTAACCAACGCTACCACATCCACGCCAACCTGTCCTTCGCCATCCTGGTGGCTGAGATCTTACTGCTCATCAGCGCTCGCTTCGACCCGGGCACGGTACATCCACAGTACACATAATGTTGTTAATGATGATTATAATGTCAATAATGATAGATTTGTAATTACCTGCTTCATGTAGTTCTACTGGAACATAGGGTCAGCTTCAGCAAATATGACAGAAAGTTAGTTTTATAAGGTTTACCTACTGCACCTTTAAATAGTATTTATAAAGATGTAAGTAAAACCTATGTTTGTGCAAGTTGCACTTAGTGCAGAATTGTGATGTATATGAATCTTATCTAACACTCAGTGATGAAGTGTTAAGGCTGGTGGAATTAGTGCCTTGTCATTTATTCTAATAATATTCCGATTATTAGAATAATGACGAGAAATTGTGTAACACTTAGTGAAATACAATGTAAAGTGTAAAATGTGGTTAAGTTAAAGAACCACTAAATGATTAAACTCTATAATGAAAGGTAATACATCTAAAATTTAAATAAATGCCGTTTAAAAATAATAATGCATACATAAAAAATAATGGAGTGAATGTTTTGATGGTAAAAGGCCTTGTCCCCTGTCCCAGCTGCCTTGCAAAGTCATGGCTGTCCTGCTTCACTTCTTCTTTCTGAGCGCCTTCGCCTGGATGCTGGTGGAGGGCCTCCACCTCTACAGTATGGTGGTCAAGGTGTTTGGCTCTGAGGGCAGCAAGCACTTCTACTACTATGGCATTGGCTGGGGTAGGTCTGCTCGGCACTCTTTAATTACTACTATTAGATGGAAAACACAGGTGATATTTCTGCCATATTGGCTTCAGAATATAACAAAGATACCTGTCTTATTCCTTGTGTGCCATTTTTTTGTTTGTGTGTTCAAGAATACACTGTCATCCTAATGTATTGTCCCTAATTTCACCCATTGTTCCTGCCTCTACCTAATGCCAGGCCATTACTATAAATATGATTTGGAAAAAAAAATGTAAGTGACCTTACTGGTCAAACGTCCCTTACGAAAAGTAAGCGACTCTGACCCTGTTGAATAAATCTGCTTGGAATTGCATTCCAGCATAACAATTGCCTCCTCTGATCTGAGTAAACTGGAGTTTGATGGACAGATAAAAGGAATCTGGGACATTCGTATACTGTCTGTGGCTGCTGGGGAATGCAGAATCTCTCCTTCACATGCTGAACCCATTAGTGGAAAAACGATCCCTTTTTTTATTACTTCCTTTCTTCAGTCCAGAGTGATTTTTCATTTTGTGTGGCCAGCTACGAATTATATGCTGGAGACTTGTCTGACAGTTAGAAGTAAAGCTGTTATACATAAAAAGTAAATACTCGATTTATAATTAATTGCGGCTGCTATCAGCTGTGTTGAAGGCTGTTGACTACTTTTTCTTTCATTTCCTCCTTCAAAGTGAAGGTTTCCTTGTAGTATAGCAGTATATAGTTTTTTGTTTTTTTTTTCAGGGAAATTAGCAATTATTTGCACAGCAGATAAATGAATCCACCACTGGGTGCAAAGGTGTTTGCAAAGACAGGTGCTACAATGGCTGGAGTTTACCATGTTGGACAATATAATGAGTGTCACAAGGTTTAAAAGGGCCACAAGGCTGTTTGCTAAAATTAACTGAGGCATACTTCCAGATGACACTGTGAAGGTTAAAATACCACGTGAATTATGTTATAATCACTGTTCGGCCTCGATGTGTCATAATGCATGTCTTGGTGAAAGTCTTTTAGGTCTATTAGGTGGTTTTGAGATGATTCCTAAATATTTCTTTTGGTTCCAGTCTTGTTGATCTAAGAATGTGAGAGTGCTGACTTGTGTTAACACTGTGATTAAACCATCTGCAATCGCCTCGGGCCCAGGTCCACAGGGGCAGGTTTAGTGTGTGTCAATTTTTGTTTTGTAGGAGTTTTCCGTGGAGTTTTTCACCACGAGTAGTGCTATGGAGCAGGTTGTTTATATTGTGATGGCACACATACACTCGAAGATTAGATTATTGAAGATTATTAGGAACACCTGTTAAATTTTCCGTTAATGCAATTATCTAATCAACCAATCACTTGGAAGCTGCTTCAATGCATTTAGGGGTGTTGTCCAGGTCTAGACAATCTCCTGAACTCCAAACTGAATGTCAGAATGGGAACGAAAGGTGATCTAAGCAACTTTGAGCGTGGCATGGTTGTTGGTGCCAGACGGGCTGGTTTGAGTATTTTCCAATCTGCTCAGTTACTGGGATTTTCATGCACAACCATTTCTAGGGTTTACAAAGAATGGTCTGAAAAAGGAAAAACATCCAGTATGCTGCAGTCCTGGGGGGCGAAAATGCCTTGTTGATGCTAGAGGTCAGAGGAGAATGGGCCGACTGATTCAAGCTGATAGAAGATCAACTTTGACTCAAATAACCACTCGTTACAACCGAGGTATGCAGCAAAGCATTTGTGAAGCCACAACACACACAACCTTGAGGCGGATGGGCTACACCAGCAGAAGACCCCACCAGGTACCACTCATCTCCACTAAAAATAGGAAAATGAGGCTACAATTTGCACAAGCTCACCAAAATTGGACAGTTGAAGACTGGAAAAATGTTGCCTGGTCTGATGAGTCTCGATTTCTGTTGAGACATTCAGATGGTAGAGTCAGAATTTGGCGTAAACAGAATGAGAACATGGATTCGTCATGCCTTGTTACCACTGGGCAGGCTAGTGGTGGTGGTGTAATGGTGTGGGGGATGTTTTCTTGGCACACTTTAGGCCCCTTAGTACCAATTGGGCATCGTTTAAATGCCACAGCCTACCTGAGCATTGTTTCTGACCATGTCCATCCCTTTATGACCACCATGTACCCATCCTCTGATGGCTACTTCCAGCAGGATAATGCACCATGTCACAAAGCTCAAGTCATTTCAAATTGGTTTCTTGAACATGACAATGAGTTCACTGTACTAAAATGGCCCCCACAGTCACCAGATATCAACCCAATAAAACATCTTTGGGATGTGGTGGAACGGGAGCTTCGTGCCCTGGATGTGCATCCCACAAATCTCCATCAACTGCAAGATGCTGTCCTATCAATATGGGCCAACATTTCTATAGAACGCTTCCAGCACCTTGTTGAATCAATGCCACGAAGAATTAAGGCAGTTCGGAAGGTGAAAGGGGGTCAAACACGGTATTAGTAGGGTGTTCCTAATAATCTTCAAGGTGAGTTTACACACACACAAGCACACAGTTGTTGGCATTAAAATTTAGCAATATGCTAACAAATGCAAGGGGGAGGAAGACAGCCAGCAAGCAAACATAGATGTAAACAATGCATTTTAAAAAGTTGGTTTTATAAGGAAGGAACCAACTGTACTTGATGCATATTCACAAATATATTTTTGTTTGATATACTGTAATAACCACAAACTAATTGATACAGCAAATGATATGTTATGAAGGGACTGTACTTGATTGGTACTTAAACACAGCAGGGTACAGGGTACATGCACAGTGCAAAGAAAGTTGGCCCCACATCACATTTCTGCCAACAGGGCCCCATAGCATGTGAATCCAGTCATGGGTACTGTGTGACATCTTAAGTGAATGTGTAACGTGTGCGTGTGTTTCTTTGTTTCTCATCAGGCTCTCCGTTGGTAATATGTGTGGTATCCGTGACATCAGCTCTGAACAGTTATGGCGAGGTTGACAAGTAAGTATGACCTAGGGCTGGGCAATATATCGATATTATATCGACATCGATATATGAAGCTAGATATCGTCTTACATTTTGGATATCGTCATATGACAAGCGTTGTCATTTCCTGGTTTTAAAGGCTACATTACAGTAAAGTGATGTCATTTTCTGAACTTACCAGACTTTCTAATTGTATCCACATTATTGGTGATTATTTATCAAAACTGTCATTGTGTTAAGATTTTGTGGACCAAAAGTCAATCCTACAGTATGGCTGCAATATCGACATTGATGCATTTGGTCAAAAGAATTAGATTTTTTTCAAGTAATGCCCAGTTCTAGTATGACATGCACTTTGAAAAAATTAAGTCCTGTGATTTATATGAAATTAATTTTATTCCCTCAAAGCTCGGCGGTATTGCATAAGAATGACATCATCTGTGGAAGAAATTGGAACCATCCAATGTGTTTAATGTCATTCAAAAGCTTTTCGTTCAACAGTAACTACACATGTCATTCCAGATTTACATAACAGCATTATAGCATTTTATTCTTTTTTACCCTTGCCTCTTGTCCTTGCTTTCTCAGCTGTTGGCTGTCACTGACGAATGGAGCCATCTGGGCATTTGTGGCACCCGCTCTTTTTGTCATTGTGGTGAGACAACAAATTAGCATTTGTCATTTTTTACAGTTCCTAATTTGCTACAGTCTACAATTTAATCTATATTCATTGCAGACGTATATTCTATTCGAGGAGGAAAGAAACAAAATAATATTGTTAAATGTATTCCACATCCTTTCTGATTTCCAGGTGAACATTGGCATTCTGATATCCGTGACCAGGATCATATCTCGAATCAGCGGAGAGAGCTACAAGGTTCATGGAGACGCCAACGCAGTCAAGTGAGTTTATTTGTTTTCACGATCAGACCAGTGCTTATTGTTCTCTTATTACAAGCTAATCATTTAAACATGGTTGTCTCTTGCTTTGTTTCTAGGCTGACTGTGAAGGCGGTGGCTGTGCTCCTGCCTATACTCGGCATTTCCTGGATCTTTGGCGTTCTCGCTGTCAACACACACTCTCTGCCATTCCTGTATATTTTTGCTGTATTCAACTCGTTACAAGTAGGTTCCTCACTACGGGACTTTTTCTTTTCCAAAATGTTTGCAGCCATTTGTGAAAATTATGCTAAAGTTGACATTTTTTTCCTTTTTCTTTAGGGGTTCTTTGTCTTCTTGTTTCACTGTCTTCTCAACTCTGAGGTATGGTGCTAAACATATCAGATGTGTGTTTTAATGTTTTGATTTGTCACGTCTTGTGGGAGAAAATTGCACACATGCTAAACCATCAATTAATGTTATGTATTCTAATTAGCAGGGAAGGGACGATGTTCTCTGCTGCAGCCCCAATTTCTGATTTAGGGTGATAAGAGGTATTCTGCCTGACATTTGTCACCATTGTCTGATATGGCTGTGCATCTTTCTGTAGGTCAGAGCTGCTTTCAAACACAAAACCAAGGTGTGGTCTCTTACCAGCAGTTCCATCCGAAACATCAATGTGAAGCCATTCAACTCTGACATTGTGAGTGCTGCTGGTGTTAAAGATTTGCTCAAACAAAAACGAGCTGCTCAACTCTTAACTGCCTACTGAGTCTAACATTTTACTTCCCATCCTCTAGATGAATGGAAACAAGGAGGGCGTGACTCCCACCAAGATGAACACATGGGACAAAAGCAGCAACTCGGCTAATCGTATCGACCTCTCCGCCGTGTAGAACCATTTCTGTCCATGACAGGAGAGCAGTCTGAAGCTCACTAGTGTAGAATGACAAACACTGGCCAGAGTATTCTCCCACTGTGTTACGTAATGAATCAGACACTCATCTGCTCAAGTGAAAGTGATACTGTACCAATGGAGGTGTTGTGTAGCTGAATAATAGCTTCACCTTTTAAAGACAAACAGACTCTAAGGACTGTGCCTTATTATTATCTCATAAAAACATATTGTGTTCCCAAAAACAAGAGCAGGGATTTCTGAGGACATCAGTGTGAGTCTTGACATCCAGGAGTGTAGTTCAGGGTCTAGCATCAATGATCTGTGTGGTGGAGCTTCTAGATTCCATCTGACATCTGTATATTGCAGTTGATTTAGTAATTAGCAAGAGTTTATTTAACTGATGCTTATTTGCTTTCTTGCTGAAAGTTAGATGAAAAGACTGACACCACTGTCATGTCTGTTTAGTCAATATGAAGCCACCGCCAGCAGCTGGTTAAAAAAAATACTAAGGAAAGCTGTATATTTTCCTTAAATGTTGTGTTAGATTTATGCCTTAAAGCTATAGTGCGTAGTTTCTGCCGCCCCCATGAGGAATTCTAAGTAATGACAACAAAACTGTCGGCGCGTCCACATCACCATCACAAAGGACAAATTAGCTTATTTTTCCTGAATTAACTTCTCCAAGATTCACCTGATTCATACAGCTTTAACCCAATGTTGGGGACACAACAACTGCATGATAACAATGGCTGAAGCAGCAGTGCATTCGACCTTATGTAAATCTGATATAATGTATTTATTTATTTTGTGATTCTGAGTTCTCTATCATGTCTTCTGCCAAGTCTCACAGCTCAACAATCAGCATGTTGTCATGTTAAATTCTGTGTCTATTTGTATGTTTTCCCTTTCAAAATGAACTGGTATATTTGCAGTACCTCACATCTTAGTAAGCTGCAGTATGTTATGCTTTTTGAGGAATCGTGAATACTGGCTGTGTTTTGGACACAATTCTGTGAAGTTTATGTTGTCTTTAGCGATTTCTGTTGCAAATTTCTTTCCAATTTTCTTACATTTTTGTACAATGAAAATATGTTCTACAACAGAGGGACTTTACAAGGTTGTTGCTTTTATTTCTTAAAATACTGTGAGAATAGAGGGAGATGACATCATTTATAATGTCATTGATCTTACACTGTACCAACATTAGGTTTCCTTTACTGTAAGTCACTCTGCGCTCACTTTTCATGTCAAAACTTAGATATTTCAATATGCTTGTATGGCCTTTAATGATTGTTGTCTTATGGTACTATGGTTTGTGCTTCCAATTATCTTTATTATAAAATCGTTTATGACAACAAATCACCATCATTTTTCTGTCTTTATTACATGATTTTTAACATGTTCACATTTGTATTATTTAACACTTAAGCGTTTGGTGGATACACAAACACACAGAATACAATGCTTTGAAAAATAAAGCAACAGAAAGAATAAGATAGGCTGTGTGTGTGTGTGTGTGTGTGTGTGTGTGTGTGTGTGTGTGTGTGTGTGTGTGTGTGTGTGTGTGTGTGTGTGTGTGTGTGTGAGTGCGTGCGTGCGTGCGTGCATGTTTGTAACTGTGATTTACATGATTATTAATCAGTTTTTGGTAAGGATGGCATTGAAGAATACCCAAACCTGAAAGTTGCTGTCAATGTGACTGATATGGAGCCATCCTGCATTATGCAACCAACTAGATGAGAGAAGTGTTAAAGGAAAGGTTCACAATGTCCCATGTATGTCTTCAAACAGTTAGGTATATGTACATTGAAACAAGTTGCTTGCTGTAATCATTCATCCTGTTCATGTGGACTACATTCCAAAGTTTATCTGAAGATCATATGAGGCTTCAGCAGTCCAAATTAGACAAATCAAGTGGGTATCTTCCAAAGTTCTAGTCTTAGAACAAAATTCTCTCTTTGTGTTACTATCCTTCCACTGAACCTCAAGAAAACAGGACTAGTAACTTTCCACTTGATTTGATTAACTCAGAGTGGTGAAGCCTCATATTCGCTTCAGATAAATGTTGGAATATATACATAACACGAACTGTGGATTTTGTGTCCCTTCACTTACATTAGAAGCACATTAGGAAGGGATCTCTTATCACTCGGGCCTTGTGTGTCTGTGCGTGAATATGTTAAGGTGGTGGAGTAGAGATAGTGAACGTGATGTATTTTATTGTATGTGGAATACAGTTTATGTTTTTGAATATTTCGGTAATCTTTGTTTAATTTGAGTGTTATCATTGTTGACTGATGGAAATACCATAGCATACCAGCGTATAAAAAAATCGTTGCTGCTTGACACCTAAAATAAAAACACCAGCAACCATGACAGTAGCTACTTTTGTAAAATGGCTGCTTCTTGATACAGCGTTTAAACGTAAATCCTAGCCAAATTAAGTGATTGAATTACGAGTTTACGAGTTGTCCATGAAGGCGTCAGCATCAAACCTCTGCTTGTCTGTTTGCGCATGCTCGCAGTGAGATATGAATAACTGGCAGCGCATGGGTAGAAAGGTGAGTAAGACGATAATATCTGAGCTCAGTGCCTAAAAACAAACAGCGTTTACAACACTAACGTGAGCTTTTAACTTCTACCGGTTCTAGAAAAGTAACAGGGACTCATTTGAATCGTTAAAAGGCACAACGGGTTGCTAATATTTTGTGACACAGTTGTTTTTTTTACTTTTTGTGTTGACAGAAACTTCTTAATGTTGTCATCGATATTTTCTTCCGAGTATGAAGCTTGTCACGTGTGAAGACAGTATTTTCCATCAATGATATGGGATTTACCGGCACGAGGGAAGAGTCGTGGGACTGTATGTCTTTTTCAGTTGGAGAGTCTACCTCTTGATACTTGAACGCATTTTTATTGTTATTATCCATGGAGTCTGTTGGGAAGTTTGAGTTCAACAGGAAAGACCTGATTGGTCACGGTGCCTTTGCGGTTGTGTTCAAAGGCAGACATAAAGAGGTACGTTTTACATCTGAGACAAATTTGTCTTGTCTTTGTCTTGATAAATGTAAGTCTGGTGTATTTATATCCTGCTTTTATTTTACTTTTCAAGAAACGTGACTGGGTAGTTGCTGTGAAATGTATCAACAAGAAAAACTTGGCCAAATCTCAGTCTCTGCTTGGTAAAGAAATCAAAATATTGAAGGTACTAAAGTTGACTTTTTATGTTGCCACACATCCTGTGTCAGTCTCTCTGTGTGCCTTTTTAACTCATATCCCCCTATCCCCCCCCCCCCACCTCCTCTAGGAACTCAAACATGAGAACATTGTCAGACTACTTGACTATCAGGTAAACATGGTTTGTCTTCTCTTTTCCCCTCTCACCTGTCACACACATCAATCACAGACATAATGCTGAGTAACCACACAGCAATACACAGGTGCAGTACTGGGGACTTTGCTGCCACATGTTGCACATGTTGCAAATGTTGACATGTTGGCGCAACATTGAGCGTCACCGGTCCGTGTGATACAGACTTGGATATCGGATGTTGTAGTTTTTCATGGTTCTACTAGTGACCTCAGTGACCTGAACTGGAACTGGATCTGTAGTTTATATTAAATGGAAGTTTTCTTTCTTCAAACGCATTATTCTAAAAGACTGAAAACTGGGTGGATGACCGATTTATTAGCATGATATTGATATTGTTTCACTGTGTGCCATAGACTAAATGAATATCCTTAAACTTTTAAAGAGGACACACACAGCACATGCAATTAACCATTTGCTTAGATGTGAGTTTGTGAGTGTGTGTGCGCTTTCCTCCTCTCACCTTACTGACACCTGGCAGACACCAGACTAGGGTGAGCTGATCTCTCACTATTCCTGACAGATGGCAGGGTGCAGCCGGTTAAACAATGGCTTATAAAACACAGAGTCTGAGTAGAGTCTCACAGCAGACAGGCACCAGCATGCAAGACTAACGACTTTAGATGATACATTTGAAGTCAGGCTGCAGGAGCCCTTTGTGGACCGCAATGTGTTTATTTACCTGGCATCGGCACAACCTGCTCCCTCTATTATCTGGTAAAGTGATACTTACTGCATAGTAATAGACAGGGTGTTATTAATACAAAAGTATGCGTGGTAAACACTTCTTAGGTTTCTTTAATACACAGACTCTACTAGCTATAACTTGATATAAAAGACAAAGAAAAGAGGCAATTTGCTCCCCCACTCATTACTTAAATCATGTGGGACTGACACCCTAAACTTCTCACCCTTTTGCCCCAGCCCGTGTCACCTCAAAACTCTGTGACTTTTTCAATGGCAATGAAGCAGAGCGCCTAATTTGGGATGGGTCCTAAAAGATTCAGGGGGGTTGGACAGGGGCCATGATGGGGTACAGTTTCAGGCCCTGAGTTAACTGTTGTCACTGGGCCCAGAATTTCTAGAAGCGCAGCCGATTACAGGCCAAAACAGAGTCAACACGGTCTAAGAAGTGAGCTGGTGTCACTTGTTGCGCAACCTGGTGTACAGCTGCTAAGACATTGATGGATTCATAATTCCCCATCTCTCTACGTGAAATAAATGTGATTTGTGTTTTTCACACTTTCAGTCCGATTCTCAACATAAGTTTATTCCAGTTACTGTATTTTTTGAAAATAATAATAAGCATTTATCTGGTTTTCTCAACAGGAAATGGGAGGATGTGTGTACCTCGTCATGGAGGTGAGTCGTGTTAGAAATATGAATGGTCCGTGGAAATGAAAATGAATCACGTTCACTAACAAGGCAGCATTATCAAAGCTTCTATTAAGACTCGTCTGTCTCAACTTTTCAGTACTGCAATGGAGGCGACCTGGCAGAGTACCTTCACTGTAAGTTTGCTACATCCTGTAGCGCTTAATTTAGCTCAGGTCTCACTACTGTACAGTTTTCTGTTTGAACTGTGTTCAAAGCAAAAAAGAGGACATTCACACTCCTCTGTGTTGAATTAGAGGATCACATTTACAGTTTGTTATCTGTAAACATGTTTGGAGCAGCTTACTGTTGCACTGGCAGGTCAGTTTGGCTTTTAAGAGGCTTTAAGAAGCTTTTTCAGTGAAATAATAGGATTTTGAGGAGGCAGAGCAGAACAACCATAGAATTCAGGTTTAAGGTTCCAACAGGTCAGTGGGTAAATGATTACTAATACTCCCAAGTGCTTAACACAGATCAAATTAAAGTAATTAATTAAACTACCCCTAAAGTTCTTTTTTTTCCCCCAAGGTTTTTCCATATAAATGATGTAGAAACCAGTACAAAATGAGTGGCCAAAATAACTCCCAGTTTTTATTTTTCAGTTTTGTGATTTTCTTTTTTTTTTTGTTTGAAGTTTGAATTCTCAGAATACAAAAAAAACAAAACAAAAAAAACATTTCTCAATAGGCTATACACTGAAAATGTCCCCTGCCTCAAGTTTCAAAACCTGCTCCAAAATATAATGACGCAGCTGAGGGATTTTTCTCAGGCTGAATTTACCTCGCTGGTGTCTATTCGAACACTAATATGGATCATTGGTCTAATTCTGTCACCTTGCCAGCGTCTCCTATTTTGTAGACTTGTTCATTCAGTGTCCCTGCCAAGGAGACATATCCAGCTATTTGCGGCACAACACTCAGTCACTCTTGGCAAGGTTCACAGAGCACCCACATGACCTCACCCATCTGCCAATCACTTATCCCCTGTGCTCCGATGGAAAAACACTGCAGCTAGAAATACTGAATATACTGGGAAGAGGCTGTGGGGGGGGTGCTAGCATGTCCGACAGCCTTGACGTTAATATCCAAATGAAGCCCCCATCGTAAACAAAATTCTCTTCCACGAAGTGTGACAGCAGTGCCGCTGATGTGATAAGAGTAGAGCATCTTCACCATATATTATATTGTAGTTCCTGGTGAGAGTGTAAAAACAAAGTAACTCAAATGTTAAGTAAGATCAAGGACTGCAACTAACAATTATTTTCATTATAATTAATTTCTTGATTATTTTCCTAATTAGTCATTTCCATCACAATTTTCTCAAAACCAAAGCTGACGTCCTCAAATTGCCGAACATATTCACATTTCAGATGCTATATCGGCAGTAAACATTTGTGCTTATGGCACTTGAGCGGGGCCAACATGCTGGGATTAAATGCCGACAGTGTGTATCTACATACCATGCAATATGATAAACCTTCAGTTTACTAACATGCTAACTTCCTCCTAGATCATCTTATGTATTTCATCCCTCTGACCCTCAGCTAAGGGCACGTTAAGTGAGGACACCATCCGAGTATTCCTGCAGCAGATCGGTCAGGCCATGACGGTCCTGCAGAGCAAAGGCATCCTCCACAGAGACCTCAAACCCCAGAACATCTTGCTCTGCCACCCAGAGGGGCGCAGGTCCACTACCATCAATACATGCCTTAAGATAGGTAATGACTTCACTTTGCAGAGTATTATGCTGCTTTCCGACCAAAAAAAAAGCGATCCGGCGATTGGTCGCAGGGTTGTGCGATGGTGGGAGTGTCCCTGAAACGGCCCATTTGTGTGATTTCCTGTTGTGTTCTTTAGACCCCCTCGTTTCGGGCTTGTTTCTCCAAAAGTTGAGTCAGTCTCAACTTTTCGCAGCAGGCCGTTGTGTTTTTCTTCCGTCTTGCGCTGCCACCATTTAAAATGAATGCAAAGACCTGCGCTTTTTCCGCACCGTCTGAGGGCCGACGCAGGCTGTGTGAATGCGGACTTAGAAGAAGTAAATGTACAGTATGTCTGTGAAAATGCATTGGTTGATGGTGAAGTTAGTTCATTTCTAACTGCACACCCACATACACACACACACACACACACACACACACACACACACACACACACACACACACACACACACACACACACGTGTATGACCCTCACCTTATTTCTCTCACCCTACAGCTGACTTTGGGTTTGCACGTCATCTCCAGACAAACACTATGGCGGCCACACTGTGTGGCTCTCCTATGTACATGGTGAGTATTAAGGTCTCTTACTTTTATGCGCCAACAAGGTGTACGGTCACTGTGTCCCTAAGCTGTAAGCTGTGTTTGTCTGACACAGGCTCCTGAGGTCATCATGTCCCAGAACTATGATGCCAAGGCTGATCTGTGGAGCATAGGTACTATTGTCTACCAGTGTCTTACTGGAAAGGCACCATTTTACGTAAGTGGCACTTAAAAGCGCACACATGCACACACACATGCAGATACAAAAACTGTAACATCAATCTTTTTTAGGTGTTTACGTAAATGAATTTAGCAATTTGCCAACAAATGCTCCCGTCCTAGAAAGGGCAGACTCATTATTGTCAACACAAAACTGAACACGATGCATCCCTTTTACAACACAGAGAAACAGGATCCACATTGCAACATTAAAAAACACCTGCCTTCTCGGTGACACTCTCCCTGATCTCCAGTGTTAGTAGTTGGAAAATGCTGGAACAGCTTGACTACTTGTTAGGAAAGCACCTTGTTTACAGATGGGGGGCGGGGAGCATGGAGGAAATGGCTGAGCGCCATTTCTCCCAACCCAAAGCAAATATTGCTTCACAGCCCTGGGTAGTACTTTCTCCTGTTTACGTGGCTGCTCAGATGACACTGTTGAACTGTTTTTGAATTTGCAGAATGCAAGCTCAGTTGTGAAATATGTATAGAGACACATGCTAATGTTTTGTCTCGTTTTTGGTCCCTTCTTTGTCTGAAGTCCATTTCTATCCCCATATATGATCAGTTGAAGAAGAAGAAGCATTCTGTTTTAGGGCTGCAACTAACGACTGTTTTCATAGTCGATTAATCTGTCGATTATTTTCTCGATTAATTTAATCGATTAGTTGTTTGATCTATAAAAATGTCAAAACATGGTGAAAAATGTGGATCAGTGTTTCCCAAAGCCTAAGAGGACGTCCTCAAATGTCTTGTTTTGTCCAAAACTCAAAGATATTCAGTTTACTGTCACAAAGGAGAGAAGAAACTAGAAGATATTCACATTTAACAAGCTGGAATCAGAGAAATCGTATTTTTTTTTTAATAAAAAAATGACTCAAACGATTAATCGATTATCAAAATAGTTGGCGATTAATTTAATAGTTGACAACTAATCGATTCATCGATTCATCGTTGCACCTCTATTCTGTTTCATTGTTTGACCTTTTGCACCTATTGAGGTTATTTATGTTCATTTTCTTTGAATGCATTTTCCCTGAGAATGAGAGGGAAGATTGACTTCTATTTCTGTCAGGCAGGTCTGTTAGTTTAGATAAATCCAAGGGTCAGGGTCAGTTAGCTGCTGCTGCTGCTACTGCTGATGTTTACTTATCTGGCATCTCTAAGCATTCCACTTTGCCCTTGATGGGATCATCAAACACCCACACATTATTTATATTTGGATTATATGCTCTTTGGCATAACTATTTTTTTATATTTGTAATGATGTAGTCAAATAAATAGCTTCCACTATCCACTATTATTTATTCAAATGCATGTTTGTAAGGATGCAGGTGCATTCATTTGCATATGTTTATATGAGTGCATGTGAGCAGTCATTTTCAAATGTAATTCATGTTGTGTGTGTGTGTGTGTGTGTGTGTGTGTGTGTGTGTAGGCCAGCACCCCGCAAGAGCTCCGTTTGTTTTATGAAAGCAACAGGACCCTCCTACCCAGGTTAGTGGATGATCCCCACGCCAACACACTTCTATACTGTACACACACAATACGCACAGGAAGATGATAGGAGGAGGGTGTAAACAGTGTTTTACAGGGAGATCTGTCCTCTCTGCACTCAATTTGCTGATGGATGATGTGTGTATGTGAATGATGTTTGGAGTGCACACGGACAGTTTCCAAACCACATGCAAGAGCACACACAGGCACATGTACACACATATGGGTAATTAGCACTCAATAAAGCCCATACCACCACTAAAAATAGTCTGTATGCGCAAGAAACGTATACAGTCTCCTGACGGCTGATCATCGAGAACTTTCTCTATCAGCCACTCTCACACAGTTGATATTTAAAAATTCTAACAAATGTATGATGCTAAATCGAGTGTCCTGCCTATGATATACAGGTATGTCTCTACATGAGGTGCTGTCGCAAACGTGAAACTCTATTTATCTGACTTGATATCATTTGACAAATGCCCTTACAATCAGTTCTCCTGGCTATTTAAAGTCATTTTGAACACTGAATCCTTCATGCTCAGAACTTGGACCTGGAAAGGGTTCAAAGGGATTTATAAATTTGTTCTCCCACTGTTTTCATGAACACTTTGCCAGCCTGTGTTTGTTTCGTAGCCATGCTTGTCTTTTGCAGTGATAAAGCCGCTTGATAAGACGCAGTGTAAGGAGGCATGTTTGTTGTTTTCTTGTCATTCTATATATAATCTGTTTCAAGCTGCCAGCTAGTGACCTACACAGCACAACATTTTCCACATGACTTAACATAGCTCCACACAGACGTAAACACACACACACACACACACACACACACACACACACACACACACACACACCCACTGTCTGTGTCATGATAGCCTGAGAGGTTTTGCACTGAAGCCGCAAATTAGATGAAAAATTCACTCATTTTCTCTGAGCTTATGAAACACAAGTGACCTAAATATTATTTATTTTAGGACCACATATATCATGCAAAAACCAGTGAACACACTGAAGCAGCAAGTTAAAATATGAATATATATAATAAATAAATATGAAATCAACATGTGGGATACACATACACTGTATAAAGCTGCATGCAGAAATGAACCCACTTAATGGTTTTCCCCTCTATTCCCAGCATCCCAAAGGAGACTTCTAGCAACCTAAGACACCTGCTGTTGGGGCTGCTGCAGAGAAACCACAAAGAACGGATCGGCTTTGGTAAGCCTCTGCCTTTTAACATTCAGAACTGCTTTTCAAATTACATTTAAAAAAAAGCCTCTCTTACATTTAAATATTTGCATTTGCAGATGAGTTTTTTCACCATCCTTTCTTGGAGACGAGCTCATCCACAAAGAAATGTAAGGACTGTATCTTATTTGTTGCTGTACAGCTTAGAATAAATAAAGGTGCTGTAGCCGGGGTCTTAATGCAAGCACATTTATGTTTGTGTTATGTATGTTTTCTTGACAGGCTCTCCAGCTACCGTGCTCCCCTACCCCAGTTCAGGCTCGGTCAGTTCCTCAAGCAGCTCCTCCACATCCCATCTGGCCTCTCCTCAAGTGTGTTCAACTTTCTTTAGTAGTTTTATAAAACAAAATCACTTGGTCAATGATGTGTAGTGTCTTTTTAAATAAAAACAGTAAGCTCATAGCGTATTAGTCAGTCCTTCCAGAAAAACTTTTTTTGTGATTGTTGCGGGCAAAAATCCTTGATTATGTGGCACGTTTTCTTAAAAAATGCGATGGAATATGCGGGATATTTATGCAATTTTATGCGATGGAATATGCGGGATATTTATGCAATTTTATGCGATGAAATTGCGGGAACTTGCAAAAATTGCGGTTTCATCATGGCTTCATCGCGCATTTTTCTGGAGGGACTGATTAGTTTTCTTGTAATCTATCATAGTTATGATATTTAAACAGTTCTTTATTTTACACTCTCTTAGCATTCCGATGGAGAAATGCACCGACTTCCGCCCAAAGCGCAGTATTCCCCTACACAGGACACCCCCGGCTTCCTGCTGAAAGATATAGCCAATCAAGACAGTAGGAACACCTCATCTTACACAGAGGACTATGTCATGGTGCCTGCCCAGTTTCTAAGTAAGACATGTAAACCTCCCTCTATATATATCTGTAATTCTTTTTTTATTGTGCAGGTTTGTCTTCACATCAGCAAAAGGAGTCTGACTATTTCTATTTTATTGCTTTGTAGGTGAGTGCACATGTGAAGTGGAAGTTGGGTCACCCATTGAGAGTTGCCTGATATACAGTGGGTGAGTAGTGCACAATATCTTGCCAGTTAATCAGTACCAGTACATTCTAAGAATATGATTGAATATGATGCTTTTTTTGATATGTACAAAATAGAGGTGTGAATCTTCACTGATCTCCCGATTCGATTCGATATCTCGATGCATCACGATGCGTCAAATACATTTTTCTATTAAAGCCATATAGGATATTTAATTCATAGCTTTTCAAGCTTAAAAAACAAAACATTCTGCAGTGCTCTAATACTAAATAAATTGGATACATAAAACTACAGCACTGAGCACATGGCACTTCCTGAATGTGCAAAACACAACAGAATATGTCAACAGAAAGGTTGTTAGGAACACATTAAATTGTAAACAGAAATAATCGATTATGGCCCGGCCGATTATCGATGCAGCATCGTCCACGATTCGATGCATCGATTATTTGATTAATTTCAACACCTCTAGTACAAAAACATAAATATTTAGCAAAAGTAATGGTATTAAATATTTTTCAATGTGCAGACAGAGCTAACAAATATCAATTTTAAGGAGCTCACTACTGGCTGAGAGAGGTCCCAGAAATGCAGGAAAGACACCTCCACCCTCACCGCTGCTACAGTCTCCCTCCAAGCCTGTTAGGTAAGAGAATGCCAGGCAGGTTCAGATTTTGGTTGGTAAAAGATGAAAGTGTTCTGAGATAGATGAGTAAGTTGAGTGTGAGCTTAAATCTAACAGTATCTGTATTCATTTTATTCATTATGTCCAATATGAGAAATTATGGGTTGTGAACATGTGCTTTTACTTTTTGTGAATTCCACTGTTATTTTTAGTTGATTTATAAAAAATGACATTCCTTTGTGTCTAATTCCTTTGCTTCCTCTTTCATCCATGCAGCGAGCCTGTTGCAATCGTTCGTAAATGCAGCCCCTCGGTGCCCATTCCTGTCCCAACTCAAATCCAAAACTACCAGCGTATTGAACAGAACCTGCAACCTGTCGGCATGCATGGCTCCACCAGGCATGTGCAGCCGCTTGACTTGTCTTATCTCTGCCCCCACCCCACCTCAGTGTCTTGTTATTACCCATTCTCTTCTGTCTTTTTCTAACTATATCTCATGTCATCCAGGGTCACACTTTGCTGTGCTAGCAGCAGCTCCCCACAATGTGGAGGCTGTAGAGCTCAAAGTCCAGGATTTGTCCTCAACTCCCCAGGGGTTGGAGGAGCCCGACCACTACAGTCCTCCCCACTAGGTAGTCACCTCAATTTTTCACCTATTTAGGGAGTGTTTGTTAAGCAGAGCTCTTCTACAGCAACTCTCTAGGTCACATTCCTACAGCTTAACACACTGCATGGAGATTTGTCAGTGCAATGTCACTTGTTGTTGGCCACCAGAGCCATTTGGGTGTTAACAAAAATTACACCATCTGAAACATGTCATGTACAGTACATTCCCGGAGTTGTTTTGTGGTGATGTGTTGCGATTAGATTTTCTCTGTACCCATATTCCCCTCTGCCTGACTCACGGTTTAACGGTTTAATCTTTATAATACTCTGCACTCTAGTGGGAATGACCCCAAAGACCTCAGAGCAGATTCTCCCGCTCAGCACAAGAACTGGACTGCTCGCTGGCTCTCCTGACATGCAGGACGCCTCCAGTCCCAAGGTCAGCATCTAAAACATCTATATTAATACACACCATCATGTGCATTTCTTTCACAATGCACACAATAATATTAGCTGGTGTAATTTTGTTTCACCTCTCTTCAAAACAGCAAAAGTGACTTTCTATGAGAGCAAAGACTTTATCTACAAGCAGCTCACACAGCAGAATCTAATTGATCGCCTAATTGTACAGTATACATGCTAGTATTTCAATTATGTTTTCAACTGTCATTTCCTTTTAAACAGGGGGTTCATTCAAGAATGCCAAACCGAATCAGGACAGTCCTAGACCTGCAATCCCTTGACCCATGTCCTGCTTCGCAGACCCACCTCGTCAGGAAATCGGCCAATAACAGTGGGCCTTTTAAAAGGTCTGACCAGTTTATTATCAATATATTATTATGAGTATCACAATTATTGTTATATGATATTATAATCTGCAAAATCATGTGACAGTGGACTGAAATGTGAATTTGTATGTGTGTATTTCACTAATCCACATCTACTTAAGACTTCATTCATATAAAAATGTGCCATCTGGCACCTAGAGATGTCACACGGTATAAAAGATACTGTACGCTGTCTGATAAATTATTTAATGCTCTCGATGGTGTCTGTGGCTGTATTAAATGTCAGATCACTGAGTGCAGGCAAGCTGTCTGACATGCTACTGAAGGCGGCCTTTGGAGCTCACCTTTTTGAAGAGGGAAGCGACGAGAGCCTCAACTGTGAGAAAAGCATGGATACAGCAGGTACCGTTGGAACAAATAGGACCAATTTTCTACTGATACTGTTTGTCTTTGTTCACCAGTATTTAAGACTTTGTAGCTGTTGTTGTAGTTTTAGAAAAGATGGGTACATATTTTACAGCCACATTTTGAATTACCCTTTAAAGTCATGCAAAGGGAATGCTTTATGTAATAGTGTATATAACACAGTAACTATTGTGAAATAAACACACACATCATTAGCAGGCAAGGTGAAGTGTGATGTTTGCAACATGTAGAAGTTACAAAGTGCATATTTTGAAGCATCTACTGCTATGACCACGACCATGTCATTTACTCGGCTGCAGTCCAGCTGCACACTTCCCAAGGACATCTTAGCCATTTGACCTAAACTCTTATTTTCTCCTACAGCTCCACCTACTGGTTGTCATAGAGGCTTTCAATACTCTGACAGCCCACCTCCTACGATTTTCACTATGGGTTCTCTGTCCAGAGGAGACACTCCTCCTGATACCACAAAGATGTTCTCAGGTAGATGTTCTAACATGAATATTGACTTACTGTCGAGTGCACTATTTGAGCTTGTGTTGTAGAAGGTTTGTGAGAAGTCCCTTAAGTACATTTTTGAGTGATCCAATGAGGGTGTATTTTTTGTATTATGAACTTTCTCCAGTTTAGAGTTAAGGTGTAGTTTTCCAATTAACATAATCTAAAGCAAAACGCAAGCACTGAGAGCCCTTGTTAACCAGGTAAAATTTTAATTAAACGGGCGCCTGGGTAGCTCACTTGGTGGAGCACGCGCCCATATGTAGAGGTTTGCTCCTCTGCAAACCTCTACATAAATGAGAGCCTAAAATGCCCCAAAAAAATTTGAACATTGGGCATGTAAAAGAACACACTGTGATTGTCTACATTCAAGCTTTGAAATCAAAATAATAATAAAACAACACATAAAATAGAGCCACCTTGTTATTGTAAGCCTAAAACGTGTCATCAGAGAGTCACTCCCATGCTCTCTTCATTACCCGTATGTCCGCTGTTCAGGGTTCAGCTGTATTTGTTGTTGTCTGAAATGCAGGCTCCCCCAGCTACATTAACTCAGCGTGGAACAGTCGCCTTCTCCGGGTAGGAAGCCGTAGAAACAGTGAGACTGAAGCCATGGACGCGACTCCACACAGCAGTCTGGTCTTTCACCCTCCAGAGCTCCCAGAAGATACACTGATGGAGGTACAGACTAGAGCTGAAGATCTTTGCCCGAACCCGACGGGACCTGATGGGTTCGGTCGGGTTTGGTCTTAATTTCTATCATTTTACACAGGCTCGGGCTTGCGCTCCAGGTTGCGCGGTAAATGAGCAGTCAGGTGATGCGTTTTTTTTTTTTTTTTAAAGATTCTTTTTTTGGGCATTTTAGGCCTTTATTTTGTATAGGACAGCTGAAGACATGAAAGGGGAGAGAGAGGGGGAATGAAGTGCAGCAAAGGGCCGCAGGGCGGAGTCGAACCTGCGGACGCTGCATCGAGGAGGTAACCTCTATATATGGGCACCTGCTCTACCAGGTGAGCTACCCAGGTGCCCAAGGTGACGCGTTTTTGATCAGCGCGAAAATGGATGCTGAGGAGGTGAAACGGAGGCTGGCCTCTGGAGGACTTATTTTATTTCTTTGTTCCAACTTCCAAGTGGCCTATAGCCGACGTTAGTCATGAATAAATGATGTTAAACATGTATAAATTACTCATTCTTGACAAAAGGCAAAAGAGCTGTGTGCGTGCACACATTTGAATAATGTCGGGCTGTAAACGGGTTTGGGCTTTTAAAGCTAATTTTTTTTGGGGGGCATTTTTAGGCCTTTGTTTTCACAGGACAGATGAAGACATGAAAGGGGAGAGAGAGGGGGAATGACATACACCCGGCCACACCGGGTTTGGGCTTGTAAAAAGCTGTCGATCAAAATGTACTTGTCGGGCTCGGGCCTTGTCGGGCCTAACTTTTAAGGCCCAAATACAGCTCTAGTACAGACGAATACTATGACACGATACTGTGAGGTGAACCCTCCAGGTTGTTTTGAACTGACAGTATTAATGTACATCTGAAGATGCAACTTTAGATTTCACATTAACAGTTTCAGTATTCACAGTATGTGTTCCTTTCACAGCAGACTCATACAGATGCTCTGAGTGACCTGCGATTCACTTTGGCTTTTGTCCTCTGTGTCATGGAATTGGCTTCTTCCAAGGACTCGGCGCTGGATGCCATCAGCAGTCCTGATGTTTCTTTTCTAGAGCAGAGCTTGGTGACGGATCAGATCAGCCTCCTGAGTAAAGAATGGAGGTGAGAGGTTTTGTACATTTTCTGTATGTATATATATGTTCATATACAATAGCTCCCTTCCTTCACAAATCTGCTTGGGAATGACTGCTGTTTCTCATGTGCATATTCCAGCTATGCAGAGCAGTTAGTGTTGTACATGAAAGCTGAAGAGTTTCTGTCATCAGCACTGCACAACGCTAAAGAGACTATCAAACAAGGCCGACTTCTCCCCTCTGCTACAGTCAAACAAGGTGAGACCAGTGACCTCTGGTTCTGAGTACTAAGCACTCTGCTTTTGTAGAATTGAAAGGTGCCTGTTAAATGTTTGTAGTCCTTCAGGAAGAACAAGAGCTTTTGGGTGTTATAGTCTAAAAAATGGAAAGCATTAAAATTGTGAAGAGAGCAGTGATCCATCTAGGTAGTCTAACTGAGTGAAAATTGGCATTCCATGTTAAAGCGTGATGACAAGGGTCAGTTTATCTCTGAATAATGAAATGTATTTGCATACTACATTTCCTTTTGTGCAGTGCTCAGGAAGCTGAATGAATTGTACAAGAGCTGTGTGACATACTGTCGCACCCTCAACCATCGCCTGCAGACCTTCTTGCTTGACAAACAGAAGCTTATGGACCGCTTCAATGGACTTACAGCAGACAAGCTCATCTACAGCCACACTGTGCACATGGTGAGCTCACCTCACAGCAGGGGATGTTGATATTCACTTAAAATCAGGTTCTATCCAGCATATATCCATCATGCATCTTTATTTTAGCCCTAATGTGTGTGTGTTCTTACTGCATTCAGGTACAATGTGCTGCTCTAGATGAGATGTTCCACTATGGCACAGCATCAGTCCAGCGCTACCACAAAGCCCTTTTGCTGATGGAGGGTCTGTCCCGGATCATCACAGAGCAGAAGGACATTGACAGCATCGATAAATGTATGTGGCAGCACTGTGACACACAGACCACAAGATAGTAGTTTAATATGCTAGAATCAGACCACATATGAATTCCTCATGTAATCTTGCCTAGGTCTTGACCAGATTTTATTCTAATCTTAATTCTTTTTAATCTCTCTGTTCTCAGGTAAGCAGTGTATTGAGCGACGCCTTTCTGCTCTGCAGAGTTAAAAGTAGCAATGAGCTCTACAAATGTATTGTCTTGCCTCATCCATCTGCCCTCAATATAGATGGATCCTCCTAGATTGTCAATACACACAAGCACTTTGATCTGTCTTAAGGAAAATGACCACTGGAGCATTTGCTCTTATCCCACACGCCAGTCTGTAAGTTCTTGAAGATGTTGAAATGTCATGATTGTTTGAATACTTGGATCAGGTAAATTGTTCTAAGTATTTGTTTTGTTTTTTGTTACAGACTGTATATAATAGTGCATTGTTTTGTGTTTTGCACATAGAATAATCAGATTAAATAAAATAAAAATGTTGTACTTGAAACAGTGATTATTTAGTTGTTCTTATACTCTGTATTTAAAGCCTTGGTGTTATGTGTACTGTAAAAGTCTGGATATTTTGAATGGGATGACCAAATGTGTAGCAGTAATAGTAAATGTGCCTGTTTTTTTGTTTTGTTTTTTTACATTTTTCATCACAGCAGAGTAGTGGATGTAAAGATTATGAAAGTAAGTTTGACCTTATACAATATAAGTCATATAGACTTCATCATCATAGACTGCACTGCAATAAGTATGTTTTGACATTTGAATGGGATTTTAGTTAAACAACAACTGATCCAACAATGCCCTCTGTCAGGTGGTGATGTACTCAGTCATGAGATACTTAGTGTTATTAACTGCATGCCACATTGCTAATGTTTATCTGCTGTTTGTTTGTGTTTGTGTGTATGTGTGCACATTAGTTTGTATTTTCCCCCAGCTGTTTGGATAAATGTAAAAAGGTTAATTTGTGAATGAATTTGTACATGATTTTGCCTGATAGTACACTAGTTTATTTAAATGACTTATTCAATATTTTGTGAAAATGGAAGTTTGTTAGAATTGATCAAATTGCCTTTTCTACTAGTATTTTATGACTGCCGGTCACATTTGCCAAAATGAATTGTTACACACTGTGTGATGAAAATAAATATTTATTGTTAAAACTATGAGTTCTCTGTTCTGTTGTACTTTGCATGCTTAATCAGTAGGCTATGTCTTGTTTGCCACTAATTGACTTAAATTACAATTTTGACCTTTGTCGTTAAAATTACACTTTTTCCTGAATTCCAAGCTCCAAATAATTTCTTTAATTTGTGCGTTAATCACTTTCTAAGGACTAAATACAAAAAAATAGGGCTCTTGACTTAAAATAATGTTTTCACAACGTTGCTAATCGTTTCATGGTAACCACTTCCTGGAGACAGATCGACATCCGGGTTACACAAAAGGTTGCTGCGGTCGCCATGTTGCTGAATGAAATTAGCTCCAAAACATTGAATAGCCGCTAGCAATATCGATATTTTATTTTTTCGCGGAATAACGTTTGTTACAGCATGTGCTTTATTGTAAATATGACTTAGGATTTATGAAACTACTGCAGAAGCCCCATTCCCTGTAAGTAACACCGTTGAGGTGATACAATGTATTTATTCATTGGCAGTTGGCCTGCTAGCAATAACAAGCTAACATCGTTAGCATTGGCTAGCACACGTCCCGTAGCAAGGGTCATTCTAATAGCTGAAATGGCACAGACAGCATTATTCTAGATATTACAGTTTAATATTTGAAATCTACGTTGGGTTTATTTATCACCCAACTCTTAGCTAGTCTGTATCTAATTATTTTGCCAGTTGCGGGTGTTTATGTATCATTGCACTGCTACTAACTAGCTAGCGTTAGCTAATGTTACGCCCCGGACCGAGCTGGTGGGAGCTAACGTTAACATCGTAACAAACAATGACAATTAAAGCCAGTACCAAGTAAATACTGCTATATGTATCTACTTTTTGTTGTAAATATAGTGCCGTTATTACGGTGTTAAAACGAGTAGTATACAACAAACTCGAGTTTCTTTGCGCTGTAATTTACGTTTACAATACAGGTCACTAGAAACGTTATATTACCTTTGTTTAATATGCAGGTTTGCTTTAGCTGATTCACAGCGGTAAACAAGATCAACCATTGTTTTTATTATAGGACAATCTATACCTGGCGATATATAACCTTATATTTTAGTCCGGTGCTCGCTTACGTGCACACCGGTGTAAAGATGTGGTGTAGCTATATTACGTTAAAGATGTATCTTAATGTTAAAACATCTTAATATAAAACGTTAAGTGCTTACAAGGTGTATGTTCTAGTCCTAAATATAACATCCCTTCCTTACTTTGCTTTTAACACGCCCTTGCTGTAACGTTATAATAATGGGTGATGAAGTGTAGTGCCCACCATTTGTTCTTTATATCTACATTACTTAGTGTAAATGGATGTGGAGCTCTTTATGTGTATGTATTTAAGATTGGTCATGTATAACAGTTTAAGACAATAAGTGGGTGATGTGGAGAATGTCATGATGTATGTCCTTTTATATATAATGTTGGTTTTAGATTAGTCCAGTATAGACTACCTGTCAAATTAAGGAACAACACAATCATCATCATCACAATGGTGTAAAATCAAATGGGGGGAGGGGGGGGGGAATCAACTTCTGTCACAAATCATCACTGATGCGCATTAAGTTGCAACACTGTACATCCAGAGATATTAAAGGTTTTGCTTGGGTATAAACGATATGGCATAATCTCTTGACAGTTCACATATGCATATTGTCCGTATGTTTTATGGAGAACCTTATTTAAATTATAATTCTTTAATATGTTTAAAATCTGGGACCATGTTGGGTGACCTATGAGAAAAAGCCTTCTGTCCGCCTTCTTTTTTGGGTCACATTCAATAGGTAAAAATCACTTATTGTTGTGCTTTGCTGTGCCCTTTCTATAGATTTGTTTAGACATAGTAACAGTGTCACGCAATGCACCATGGAAGTGGATCACAGAATATGCAACGACAACTTCAGAGATCCAAGTCTGTCAGTGGGGCTGAAACAGAGGAGCAGCAGCAGCCCACCACCATGGCAGTCACACAGCAGCAGGCTACAGTTAACCACCCTCCATCTCCTGTGACCACATTTACTTCTGCTCCCAGCCCTTCAGCTCCCCAGTCGCCCAATTATCAGATAATCATGAGTCGTAGCCCAGTCACTGGCCAGAACATGAACATCACATTACAAAATGTGGGGCAGATGGTGACTGGTAACCAGCAGATCACCCTAACCCCAGTTCCCATCCAGAACCCAGCATCCCCTGGCTTCCAGCATACTGCGCCTCAGTGGAGGTTTGAACATGCTCCATCCTCCTACATCCAGGTCACCTCACCTGTGCCCCAGCCCTTGCAGCCCCAAAGTCCCACCCAGCACAGCCCAGTCCCTCTGCAAGGTGTGACAAGGCCAGGAGCACCTGCAACAGCATTGGGTGTGTGTGGACAGAGTCCAACACGATTTGTTGAAGCTGGTATGTTAGTGCGACAAATCAGTTTAGGCAGTCCATCAGGAAGTGGCCACTTTGTTTACCAGGAAGGGACAGGACTGGCCCAGATTGCCCAAGCCACACCTGGCCAGATACAGCTGGCCTCTCCAGGAACACCAGGTTCTGTAAGGGAACGCCGGCTCTCTCAGCCTCACTCACAGACTGGAGGCACCATCCACCACCTCGGACCTCAAAGTCCTGTGGCCAGCGGTCCTGCTCTCTCCACTCTGGGCAGTCCTGGTCACATCACCACTTCCAACCTACCTCCACAGATCAGCAGTATCATTCAAGGACAGCTGGCACGCCCTATGATATTTGAGAAGACGTCACAGGGTGTGGTTGCTGGAGTAGGAACCACAGCCACGGCATCATTCAGTATACCCTCCTCCATTCCACCGTCTAGCCCATCCCTCACCAGTCCAACCCAAGGGATCCCCAACAATCCTCTTGCACCCACCAGCATGTCTGTAGCCACTATAAAGAAGCAGGCTCCCAAGAAGTTAGAGGAAATTGCTCCTTCTACTCCAGAGATTGCCCATCTGAGAAAACTGTGCCTGGAGCACAACACCAAGAAGATGGAGAGCCTGAAAGAAGTGTTCAAAGAATACCTGATTGAGCTTTTCTTTCTGCAGCACCTCCAAGGTAACATGATGGACTATGTAGCTTTTAAGAAGAAGCCCTGTGTTCCTTTGTATACTTACTTGAGACAGAACGACTTGGACCTTGAAGATGAAGAGGAAGAAGAAGAACAGTCTGAGGTCATTAATGATGAGGTATTACATTGGATCAAGTAGAAATTTTACGATTACAAAATTGGACGTTCTTTCATTTCATCTAATGAATATTGTTCATCTTTCAAATCTGTGTCTTTTTCAGGTAAAGGTTGTTACTGGAAAGGATGGCCAAGCAGTGACACCAGTTGCCATAGCAACACAGCTTCCTCCCAATGTTTCTGCAGCTTTTTCTGTCCAGCAGCAGTTTCAGGTGATAGATACACGCTTATTCAAGCACTTATTACAATGAAATGATCTATTGTTTATTTCTTAAATTCTATCGAGTATCTTTATTGCTAATCCCTCACTAATTCCTTGAGAGTTTTTTTTTTTTGCAGGGACACCAAGGGGTTGTTGCTGGCACAATTACAAACCCTGGAGACATGGATGCCTTTAAGAGGCAACAGGCTATGGTGCAAGCAGGTAGGGCAAGGATCGTAGACTCCTGTCTCTCCTATGTTGCTTTGTTTCCTCCCTGTTTGCTTTATTTTCTGTTTGTTTTCTTTTCTCCCTCTAATTGCTTCTGCTTTTAGATATTTGGCATCCTCTACTAGCGCTTTGTGTTGAAGTCTTAACCCAAGGAAGGAGAGCTGACCTGTAAGGTCTTCCGAAGGTCATTGCTCTGTGCCGAGTGCTTTTTTTTGCGTTATGAGGGTATTGTGTGTTTTAAATCCCAGATCAGGCTAAGAGGTCCCGGATTGACGTTGGTCGCCATGGGCTGATTTTCCAGCATCCTGGTGTAGCTCTAGGATCACCTGGCGTTCCACTCCAGCAGCTTATGCCAACTGCGCAAGGTAGGAGTGCTACTACCAGGCCGTTCTGTGTTCTGTTCGATGCTGCTGGACGTATCCCCTTCCTCAAACTAAGGAGATTAAAAAAAAAAATTAAAAAAAAAGTGAATCACAACATTCATCTTCTACAAACAAACTTCAAGCAGCATCAACAAACTTCTTCATCCATCTGCTGGATTTCTCAGCAGTCCACATGAAGTTCAGGCATAGCTGTACCAACACCAGCTCTCTCTCTGTCAGGATAAATGGGGAAGAAGACAATCCAAGTCTGAAGAAGAGTAGCCACTCAATGGGAAGATGCCATGTCTTATGATTTTCCTTTTTTGTTTTAACTATTGATCACCCGTCGTTATCCATCTCTTCTTTTCTGAAGTTTGTTCCTGTTAGTCATCTTTATTTGGACAGACCTTCCCGTGCTGATGGATTTTCATCTTATTTGGAGGTGGATCACAGAAAGTGGGAACCCTGTGGCAATAAATTCACTTTCCAATGGGTTTTGCTTGTTTTCCCATTTTATGAATCCACATGTCATGCTTCCTTTTGGTTTCCCATTTTCATTCCTTCACAAATCGTTTTCTCTCCGATTGTCCGTCCTTGCATCATCAACAGGGATACAAAGTCATCAATCTTCAATTCATTCTTTACATCTTCAAGAGTGTCTTTATTTATCTCATGTTCACATTTAGTTGATTTCCTTCCATGTTATTTCATGGCATTTTTATCTGACTTGGCTTCTTTCCCTCAGTCTAAGTAGGAGGGGGATCATGTGGAGGAGTTGCATTCACCGAACAGGTTTTTTGCGATTGTGGTGGTATGGGTGTGTCAGGGCCAGGTGTTGATGGCGTCTAGGCAAGGTGGTGTGACGTGCAGGGAGGTAAGGCAGGTGCTGCTTTAGTGTGCACAGCTCCGCTCAGGCCTGCTGTCTGCAAGACCCCATGTGTGTCTTTTTGCTCACCTTTGTGCTTTGTCGCTATGTGAGGCATCCAGATGCCTTGGTTACGGCTAAAATGACATTGCTTCATGCATGCCAATCATATGGTGTTTTTGTGAGTGTCCGCTCTTTTGTTTCCCTTTCTTCTCTCTGTCTATTATCAGATTATTATTCCTTTGTAACATTTCTATTCTTCCTCTCTAAAAACTTCCCTTATTGCACGTATAATTTTTGATGTTTTTAACCATATTCTCTCAACATTTGAAATGCAATATTGTGGTTTTGCATTAATCAAAGTAGTATTTTATTTGAGAGACATGTAGATTCTCACATTGATTTTCATTTATTCTGTAATCATTTTGCTGTATGACTCATTAGTTTCCGCTCTGACCATCAGGAAGTAGTACACTACTGTTGATTCATAAGAGTACATCTAGTTCAAGGTTCTGAGGAGCTCTCATAGCTGAAGCTCAAACTGTCATTTAAAATGTAAAACTACTCTTTTATTATCTACTCGGTAGCTTAAAAAGATATAACTTGATTAAATGGGTCTCTCAAATATATATTGAGGGAAAGCTACCACTTAATGGCATTTAAAAGCTTTTTAGTCAAGCAAGACATTTACAAAACACTTCACCTAAGATGCCAAGATTGTCAACTTGATTTTTACCATCTTTCTTTGTGTGCTTTCTATACCACCCCTTTCTTTGTCCTAATTTGGTTACCATGTGTACAGGCGGGATGCCGCCTACTCCTCAAGCGGTCCAGATTGCAGGACAGAAGCAGAACCAGCAACAATACGACCCATCCAAAGGACCTCCAGTGCAGAATGCAGCCAGCTTGCACACCCCTCCTCCCCAGCTGCCAGGCAGGTTGCCCCAAGGTGCCCTTCCTATGGCAGGCCTGTCCATGACACACTCTCAGCAGGCTCAGTTAGTGGAGAACACAGCTCAGTCTGGTGGTCAGCTCCAGGCACAGGTGAAGGTGCAGGCAGGTGGGCCTGTCCTGGCCACAGTAAACCCACACACACAGCTCCAGGCCCAACTGCAGCAGCAGTTGCAGCCAGGTCTTCATCTCCAGTTGCAGCCTCAGCCGCAACAATCCCAGGCCATAATGCCGTCAGGACAAGTGGTCAGTCTGCCTTAAACCATGCAAATTAAGTTTTCATGTATGTTTTTGACTAAATGGTGAGACTGCAAATTGTCCTATTAATAAATTGTTTTCTCCCTTCATTATAGACGGTGGCACTTGCTCGCCCTGGTACAGAATCAAACCAGCCAGTTCAGAGGATTATGACCAACTCAATATCCATGGCATCCTTGTCTCCTGCTCCCAATTCTGTTCCAACCCCCCATACTGCAAGTCCACTCCGCCCCCTTGGCCTCAACATCAACCCAAGCACCCAATCCAAACTGACTGGCACCAATGGCATATCCACAGTCAAAATTGGTGCCTTTGGTCAAAGTGCGACCATGCAGTCCTCACAGGAGGGTTCTCAAGATAAGCAAGTTGAGCAGGCCAAACTGGTGAGTTCCCTTAGCACAGTGGTTCTTAAACTTTTTCTGCCAGGCCTCCCTCGTTTACACTTATTGCTAGTAGTTTTTTTCATTTTTTTTTTTTTTTGTGTAAACGTCTGTTTCCCATGCCAATAAAGCCCCTTTGAATTAAATTGAGATCATGTTTCTCTGTGAAGGGGCGAGAGAAAAAGAGGGAGAGATGCGCAACAATCAGCAGTTTTTCCGTAAAGGTCAACGAGGCACAATGCGATTCGACTGGGAAATTGTCAGTCAGCTCCTTAGATCGAATTGTGTTCACCCCTACATATTTTCTTTGTTTTGGTAGTTGTGGTGTTTGGTGTAGACGATAAAGTTGTTATTACAGTATGTATAATTTTAACTTCTGTTTGTTGTAACTGTTTCTATTTCCCAGGAGAGTCAAGTGCATCAGCGCATCTCTGAGCTAAGGAAGGAGGGCCAGTGGTCAGCCAGTAGGCTCCCCAAGCTTGTGGAAGCCTCACGTCCAAAGTCCCACTGGGACTACCTCCTGGAGGAAATGCAGTGGATGGCAGCTGACTTTGCCCAGGAGAGGAGATGGAAAGAAGCTGCTGCTAAGAAGGTATTGGCAGGCATTTATTGGGGAATTACACATCATCACAACAAAAGGAGGAGTCACTGCAGAAACTGTTGTCTTGTTGAAAGCCAAACTGTCTCAATGTGTCTCCACTACAGCTTGTTCGCACATGTGCCCGTTACCATCAAGAGCAGAAGAAAAGTGAAGAGAGGTCAAAGAAAGAGAGAGAAATTCATCTTCGTCACATTGCCAGCACAATTGCCCGAGAAGTGGAATTCTTCTGGTCAAACATTGAGCAGGTATGTTTATTCATTTATATATTTATATTTCCTAATTATGAAACACTCTCATAATTTATAAATTATAACAGTGTTTTTACAAGTGTTAATCAAGTATTTCTTCTGTCAGGTTGTGGAAATTAAACTCCAGTTTGAAATTTATGAGAAGAGGCTAAAAGCACTCAGCTTACAGAAAGCCTCAGCCAAAGGTAGGTCCCACTGAGCAACTACCATAAATAAAATAAAACACAATAAATTTGCTCTTTATCATGAGCTTTTACTTTCCCACCCATTGGTTCCGGCTCAAAGCTAAACTGTGCTGGTCTATCTTGCCTGTAACTACTTTTTTAATAACTACATTTTTTATAATGCACTTAAATTACTTGTGTTACAGTACCTGGTCATTCAGCAGGAGTTAAAGCTGATAAAGAGGTAGGTGCTGCACTGACACTAATGAATTACGATGCAAGTGCACCTATTGCATCTAATTTATATACATTTTTCATATATATATTTTCTTTTTAAAGGAGATGGCGACTTCAACTAAAAAAAGAAAATCAAGTTCGTCCTTGGTTGATGAACGTGGTATGTGTCAAACTATCGAAAAGATAATAACATGGATGTTTAAAGAGTTTGAACAGTTGCCTTTACTCTGCAAAATTATTTGCAACTTTTCATTATTCCTTTTTTTTTTAGTCCCAGATGAAGAGAGCACCATAGAGGAACAGGAGGCCATGGAGGGGGAAGCAGACCACAAAGCAGAGTTGGTTGAGTTGGCCAAAGATGGTACTTATTTATTAAACTTTTTTGTCTATGTGAAGAGTTGGGTTACCTGGGCTACACAGCACATACTGACACTACACTGCTGGAAGTAGTGTTACCAACACGGACGTTTTGCAAAAAGTAACCTTATCTGAACAGAAAATTGCTCTATATGGACAGAAATTGTGTTAATTAACATATTATTATTATGTCACACATGCTTGTTAACAAACCTGCTATACGCTACTGTTGCCCATAATGGTGAGTTAAACACACATTTGGTATTTAAAATATTCTTGGGCAGTGTATCATTTTAAAATTACAAATTTAAAAAAAATTACACTTTTTTCACCCCTTAAGTTGACCATACAAGTACCAGTATTACTCGTCTCTGTGTTTGTATTGCTTACTCAGATGCTTTTGTATTTGGCTTTCAGCTGAGATGCCTCTTGATGCTTTGAAGAAGCAGTATGCTGGCGCCTACATCGACAGCTTTGAGTGGCCTCAGCCTAGTCCTCATAGTGATGAGGATGGCATGGAAGAGACTGAAGGTGCCTTTTTGTAATTTGAAAATGAAATTGTCATGTTCATCCTCATACCTGTTTTAGCTAATGGTTGTGAATGATGTGATGTGTGAAACAGTTGATATTCTTTACTTTCCAGAAACGGAGTGTCCTGCAGGCAGTCCACCTGAGGCAGTGTTGATTGACTCCCTGCTTAGTGTGGACCAGTACCGGGGTGCTGATAAAGCCACTTCCTCTGACTCTGATAGGAAGCCTGCCAGAGACATAGCGGAAGTGGCTGCTGCAACAGAGCTCATCCTGCCCAAGGGCAGCTTCAGGACCACTTCCTCAGTAAGACACGCATGCGTGCACAAACACACAAAAGAAAAATATGCCTTTTTATTATTTTTTCACTGATCTTTTATTTTACTAGACCCGCAACCCAGCTCCTTTTCTACTGCATGGGTCGCTGCGAGAGTATCAGCAAATTGGTGTGGACTGGCTGGTAAACCTTCACAAGAAACACCTCAATGGCATCCTTGCCGATGAGACGGGCCTCGGCAAGACCGTGCAGACAGTGGCTTACATGGCCCAATTAGCTGGCCAGGAGGGTATGCCTCTGTTATACATGATTTTTTTAACAGTGAATATTGTTTTTATTTGTTTTTTATTTATTGTTATTATGTAAGTGAATGTCACAAAGACATAGTAATTTTTTTTGTCCACAGGCATCTGGGGACCCCACCTTATAGTAGTAAGGACGTGCAAGTTGCTAAATTGGGAGGTGGAGTTCAAGCGCTGGTGTCCTGGCCTTAAGATCCTTGTGTACCTTGGCAACAGAAGGGACCGCAGATCTAAGAGAATGGTATTTAAACAACAAATATTGTCAACATAAAAGGCCTTTTTATTTATTTTCTTTCAATGAACGGCTGTAAATGTGATACAAAATTATCTGATATTTACAGTGGTGGGGGGACGCCAACAGCTTCCATGTATGTGTGACATCCTACAAGCTGCTGATGAAAGACCAGAGTCATTTTCTGAGGAGAAGGTGGAGGCACCTTGTCCTAGACGAGGTTCAGCTCATCAAAAACATGACTCAGAAACACTGGGAAACAATCTTTGCTCTCAGAAGGTGAGTAGGGTGACGGACTTGATTATAATTTCAGTTTCTCAAAAATCAGGATTATAATTTTTCAGGTTTGTTAATTCATTTGTAATCTGTAATGTGAATCAGGGTTAACAAGCTTTTTTTGTTTTCCTGATGATCACAGCGCTAAGGGCTGTTAGGGAGTGACAGATATCCACGTGCATATTTCCATGTCAGGGATTTTTGTCTTTCTTTGTGAAATAGCTTTTAATATTCTGCCAGATGCTTTTAACAAGGCTCAGTTGACTGAGTAAGTGAGATATGTTTTGCGCATCTTGCAGTGAGCAGAGGATTCTCCTCATCAACACTCCTCTACAAAATACTCTAAAGGAGTTGTGGACCATGATCCACTTCCTTTTGCCAGGAATCACCAGGTCCTACTCGGACTTCCCTGTTAAGGCAGGCACAGACCAGAACCAGGACTACTGCCACAAACTGGTCATCCGTCTGCACAGGGTGAGTATAGCGCCTGCAAATTCCTCTGCCTATTAAACTGTGCCACATTAATATTCTGAAACATGATTGATTTTGTCTCACCTGCAATCCTTACACCTTACATATGAAATGATCTTACTCCTAACTGTAGATGATCCAGCCTTTCATTCTGAGGCGCTCCAAAAGGGACGTAGAGAAACAGCTGCCCAAGAAGTACGAGCATATCCTAAAGTGCCGTCTCTCCACCAGACAGAAGAGCCTTTACGAAGATATCCTCACTCAACCAGGGTGAGATATTTGCTCCACATGCGTAGTTATATTGTGATATCAGCGTAAGGTTTTCCCTGGCACTGAGAGTAATATTTGACCTTACTATGGATGATTTGGGCTTTACAACTACTAGAGCTTGAAGACATGCTAAAAATAGAATCCACACATTATACTGTAAATCAGAGGATTTATAAATGAATCAAGGTGAAAGATACATAATATTGGTTGCTTCTTTTTTTTTTTTTTTAACTGTTCATAATCATGTCTGTGCTCCCCTAGAGCTCAGGAGGCGCTGAAGACAGGTCATTTTGTCAGCGTGCTTCAGGTCTTGATGCAGTTGCAGCGAGTGTGTAACCACCCTGAGCTGGTGGCACCCAGAGAGACCAGCAGCTCGTACTTCTGCTCCTCTCTGCAATACAACGTCCCATCACTTGTGCTGGGAGCTCTTCAGAATGACTCAAGCAAGGTATACACTTGTTCTTTGCATTGCTGATGTGCACCAAGATGTTTGCTACCCCTGTTGTGACATTGTGAAATAGATACCGTGGTTTATTGGTATCATTGGACAGACAAAGTGAGCTGTATTAAGACATGACTTTGGGCTCTGGCAACATGTGATTGGCATTTGTCATTGTTTGTTTGAATTCATCTAATAATCCATAATACAGGTAATCATTGGTTTCTTCCTAGTTGAATACAATGTCCTCCCTTTTAATACTTTTTACTTTTTCTATTTGTTTGCTTGTCTGTTTTTTGTTTGAGACCCTGCCTGTCTATCCTTTTTTTAATGTTACATAATTCCTTCTTTTTGGTTTTTGAAACTTGTGCATATGTTGAATTTGTTAAAATGTGATTATTAGTAAAAAAATTATAATCAGTCTGCATTGATCCGCTTCTGCTCTTGTCTTTTATCTCATTATTCTCTTAGATCGCAAACATGTCCATATTTGATCTGATCAATAACGAGAACAGACTGACTCGGTATCAGACTGAAGAGGCGGTACCTAAACTAAAGATCACTCAGCAGCTCATAGAGGAGATCCACAATGCTCCAGAACCACCGCCACGACCCAAGCCATGTCCAATAAAACCCATGAGGTCAGCAATAAAATCTCCAAATATCCAAGTAACTTGTCATGATTGATTGGGAGATTCATGGACATTTTCAAATTGTGCTGAAATGTAAACCTATTATTGTAATATTGATATTTTGCCATCAAAACAACGATCATTTAATTTTTTTCTGATTAGGTTGTTCCAGCCAGTGCAGTATGGGACAAAGCCAGAAGGTCGCCTGGCTGCCATCCCGAGTGCAGCAGGCCAACGTCCTCTAACAAGTTCTCCCGCTACTAGCACCTCTGTTTCCACCACCAACCAGTCAGCCCAGGCCAGGGGCAAATCACCTGTAACCACTGCAACTACTACAGCCACTTCTCATGGTAAGACCATTTTAGGAGTAGTACTCTGTAAAGGACAGGACATTTTTGTTTTTACAGTGGGTGAAGGATTCCAGATGGTGTCCTCTAACATCAAACTGTAAAAGACAAACTGAACCACCCATAGCTGTTTTGTTGGTGCCTTAACTAGTGTGTAATGTGCTTATACTAGTTAGCTTACACTAGTTACCTTGTGTTAGATATTGTGTTATGCTTTGTGATTGTGACACTGTTTTGGATTTAAATTAACCTGACTTACTTTGTCATGCTTAAAAAAAAATCCAAGCAGTGCCCCTACTGTCATATGTTGTTATTCCTAGTGTTTGCAGCAAATTTTAAAAACATATACAGTGTGTACATATTTAGGCACAGTGCTGCAAATTTTAAAGATCTGGCTCTTTCTACAACTCTGTGGAGAGGTATGGGACACCCTCACTGGCAAGTTTCACGTCCAGAGGTTTCATTTGTTTAGATTTATACTTCCATGCAGCACCTAATGTTAGCACAGCCAGGATATAATGAAAGAAGCAACAGTCAGCTGCCGACTTGGTCAGATTTAGCAACTTTTTAGACCCTAATTTATTTAAAAAAAAGCCACTAGCAACAAATTTGGCGACTTTAGGCTATCAGGGGAAAGGCGAGATTTATTTAATTCATTTTCATTCATGCTGCTCAGTGAAATCACGGTCCTCCTCCCAACAGCACGGGGTCTCTCTCCCTCTCCCCTTTAGCCGTGAGCAGCAGGCAGTTATCAGACATGGCCACTAAGCTTTATGCAAATGAGTGTATGACGTCTCCTGGCGGCTTTTTTAGAGAGTTTTGGAGCTAATCATAGCTACTTTCATTGGAAAAGAGTTGGCAGCAGTTATAGTAAACCTTACAGATGAAGAGCTGCAGGCAAAAGGCACTTAATGCAGTTTAGATGATTTTTGGTTTCCACTGAATAAACCCACACAGATGGAACTCATGCTCTAGAGATACACAATTACCGTCACACCAACTTTGTCAATCAAATTGTAAGCAGGGATTAATCTGTCCATTAATAATCAATAACATCTCTAATCCTGCTTGCTGTGTTGGCCCACTACTGCGGAGTGATTTATATGGAGGAAATTGTTTGATCGTACTGATGATTTGACTAAATATTGGGTTACCCCTAACATGTAGTCCCATACCCCATTGCCTTGTGCTTCACAGCGATTGGAACAGCTACTCAGAGAGCCCAGACTACACCTCCTGTCAGCAGCAGCAGCAACACTGCCGCCTCCACTGTAGCCTCCTCTGGGAACAGTGGCCTTGGACAGCATGTGTTGGGGGCTTCCTCTGTGGCCTTGGGCCAGACCTTAGCTGGCACAGTTGTGGGATCTATAGCTCCCATCAGTCAGCCTGCATTAGCACAGGTCCCCAGGCCAGCTCTAGCCCCCAGCCATGCCATCCAGCCCAGCTTACTGTCCCAGAGGCTGGTTCTTACATCTCAGGCCCAGGCACGGTTGCCTAGTAAGTGGCCTCCCCTTCCTCTTAGCGTTTCCCCTCCACCTCTGGCACAACAGTATGGGCTGCTTACACTGAGGCCTTTACTTGGGGCACTGCTGATATGTGTTCAGTCTTCACTAATCCAGAGAAATGGCTTTGTACATAGTCTCAAACTTGCAATGGTAGCAGCACTGGTGGTGCAGCAATTGTGGTCATGGTAGAGATGCCATGTATCAATAGTTAATACAACTCGTGATAATAACAAAAAAAGCTCCCCATAAGATTAGAGCTGTAGCCATATCAGCAGCATCTCCACAGCCTCAGCATTCTCCAATTTCTTTCTCGAAACCTGCATGTACACTACGAACGACCCACTTATGTTATACCACACATCACTACACTATTTAACTTAATTATTATGTCCTCCCCCTCCTTTTAATATTTTTTTTCCTCCCAGTTTACTAATATTCTTTTGTCTCTTGCATCAGCCCAGCTGCAGGAAGAAATCCCAAAGCTTTGGTTGTGTTGTTTTTTTTGTTTTTTTTCTTTGCTAATGTTATGATTGCACTCTGATGTTGAGCGGCACTGCAAAGCATGTGGAAATGGTCCCACAAATTGTCAACCCTTTCCGCCTCAAATGTGAACAGAAAACTTTTCAGTAACCGTGCACAGTATTCAAATATATAAAAAGCAAAACAGTTTTTTGAAAATTATCTTATTGATTTGGGTTCGTGTGAACTAAGGTTGCTAAAACCCTTTGAATTAGGGCTTGGGTATTGTCACTGATTTCCTGAATCAATTTGATATCAATTCACAAGGTCCCAATTTGATAATTTTTTCAATTCAATAACATTTTGATTAGGGATATTTCAGTTGCAAAACCAATTTTGCTTGGATATGAAAGAGATTCTACAATTGAACATGGTTCCCTCTAACCTGGTGCATTATTAAAATTATTAATGTTTACATTAAGAATTGACCCCAAGGTAGTTGCATTAATGTACCTTTTATTTAACATAAACACTCTACAGCAGTCAACACAATAAAGTGCAACTCTGCAGACTACACTCAGTATTTATTGAGTGACATTTCATTCAGATATATTGATATATTTCAAAATGGCCATGCCAGTTTTTTCCCTCGCCAAAATATAGACCCAATTTTGGACCCTTCCCGACAAGCTAGCATAGCATATATGGTACCAATGTATTCCTTAGGTCTTCTTGTTTCATATAATACAGACAGAGATTGATCTTGGATTTTTTGAATTGATATTGGATCATTTGATTTTTTTAAACCCGGCCCTAATGCAATTCTTGAAGAACACTTTTTACTTACCATTGTAGCCCAGTAGGTACATTTTGTGATAATGTGTGAGCAAATATCAGTGATTTGAAACTTGACTTAATGATTCATGCACACTAAGGTAATGTTCACACTTGGTGTCTTTTTTCTTTTTTTTTTTAAGCTGCCAGCGTCTGTTTTACATTATATCCTATGGAGTAAACCACGTTTTTAAAAAAGTCCTGAATGCTTTTTAAACACGACCGCCAACGTTTTTTTTTCTGCAGCTCAGAGCAAAAAAATAACTTTTCTAAAAATAATAATAAAAAAAAAAAAGCCCTACGCCAATTGCTTTTTTGACAGCTGACCAACGACAAGCGGAGTAGCGAGACCTGTCGTTTCTATAACGACAAGAAAAAATGGAGAAGGTGCCGATAGATAGACTTGTGCTAGTGTCGGAGCACCACTCCCTCTCTCTGTTTGTTCTCTAGCTCGCTCTACAGCTTTGTTTTTATCTAGCACCGCTCCACATCTCGGATACTGTAGCAGTAGCTGTTGTTATAGCAACAAAAGACGCTCTCGGCTGCTTTTTGGAACCAAAACGCTGCCATCTTTTTTTTTTTTTTTTCAAAGCGCCCTAGTCAACTTTTTCTTGTCAAAAAAGACTCCAAGTGTGGGAGCGGTCTCTAGCTCACCCAGTAAGAGCGTTCGCCCCGAATCCGACCTGCTGCCCTTTGCTGCGTGTCATCCCCCATCTCTCCCCCTTTCCTGTCTATCCACTATCACTGTCTAATAAAAGGAAAAGACTCCCAAGTGTGATCATGACCTAATATCTTATGCCCACTAATTAGCAATGTGTGCCTTATAAATACTTCATACAGTGTATAACCTGTGTGTGTGAATTAACATAATCTACAGAAACAATCTATTAAGGAATGCCAAAAATAACTTGTTTTACAGCCAAAACCCAAAGTATATCCAAAATATATATGAACTATTTAGTTTGTCCACAGCCTGGAAACTTTTACCGGGTGCAATTGTCACTGCACACACACAGCACAATGTGTTTACTATGATTACTAATTTGTGCACACATATTGTCATATACATTTTCTCTATCTGCTGGGCTCTGAACATTTCATTTATTAAAATTATTATTTGTGCATTGCTTTTTCTTCACAATGCAATTGATATTTTCAATAAACATTCTTAAATGTACTATCAAACATTTCCGTTTACTAATATCTTTGAGTACTTTTTGATGGGGTATAGTAATTATAATGTATATAATGTTGTTAATTAAAATTGGCATGGTACTGATAAATACACTGCCAGGCAGAGGTTTCCTTACACTTTGAATTAATAGGATATTATTGTTTGACACCAATCCCTAAGTATAAATCTTTGAAAAGGCATCAATTGCAGTGCTTTATGTGTATGTTTCAAGCTCTCTGTCTCACCTGAGGATTGTCCTTACAGCCATTTTCTTTCCCCTTCAGGGTTTGTAAAAGTAGGAGCTGCTATGGTTCTGTTGTGGAGGACGGCTGTACTCGTTCCACTGATTAATCCACCCTGGTTCTGCATGTCTTGTCTTTTTTTTCACCCTTTTAACTAACTGATGCCGAGTATATTGTTTCTTAAAATGTTAGACATTTCAGCTGACTTTATTATAATGCTGTCTTTAATTTATTGTTGTCTGTTCTTTCTTTCCATTGAAGGTGGAGATGTGGTGAAGATTGCCCAGCTGGCCAACATTGCAGGCAGTCAGAATCGTATCTCCCAGCCAGAGACTCCTGTCACTCTGCAGTTTCAGGGTAACAAGTTCACTTTGTCCCCCAGCCAGCTCCGCCAGCTCACCACCGGACAGCCCTTGCAGCTCCAAGGTACACTCGGTAATGTACATCCCATTGTCACACTTTTATCCCAACATAATTCTTTCATTTGTGTCCTTTTGACGTTTAGACCTTTATATCAAACTATGGATGCTTATTCTACTTGTCTGTAGAAATATCTCTGTAAATCCCCTGTCCTGTGTTGTTCATCAGGGAGAACATTTTATTTTGGGGTTTCATGATGGTACACCCTAGTTTTGCATTGAATACCATTAGGTATCTGTCTAGGTAGATGGAGACCTATTTTTTAAACAGCCAATCAAATCTTGCATAAAGCAGTAACGTTAGTGTTCTATCATGGGAAGAGCAGACGATCACACTAAGCCAGCTACACAACACAAGAGCCACAGACTCTGAACAATAGCCCACATTAGCTTTGATGCTAAAGTCTTTTTATCTAACTTACACACATGAACGCACATCTTGTCCTGCACCTTAGCTCGTTAAATAAGCCACCAAATATTCACTCTCGAAAAGTGCACTGCTAAAATCAGTTTGCGGGCTAGATGGCTAATTAGCTGCTCAGCTGTAGCACACTAAACAGCATGTGAATGTACCTGCAAATGTCCCTTTGGTCTGTTTAGGTTTTGGTGTGGTTATTACTCTTGAATACCACTAACACCATGCTGTCCGTCTATGAATGAATAATGGTGGATGAATAATTTCTTTGTCATCATGTATTTTTTTTGTTTGTTTGTTTTGTCAATGTATATGTCACCATTATGTGTACCTTTTTAATGTATAGTGAATGAGTGCTGTATGACAGCTGGCTGTCTCTATGTTAGTCCTATGTTCCCTACCTAGGGGCTGCAGATGAAAAGTAGTTATTTTTACTAATTTTGGCATATTTACATGGTGTTTTTATACAGCAGTGTTCATAAATATGCATGGTCCCTATCAAATAAACCAATAAAAAATAAATGACATGTAGGCTACAGCACAATGACTTTGATTTCAGTTGGACTTTATATGTCAGTAGTTTTAATCGTGTTGCAATTTCCTTGATGTACTTGTTGTTTTATGCAAACCTCAATTCTGACAGCATCAAAGTTATTTTATTTTTCACATTTATTTTAATGGCCAAGTGGGTCTTAACTGCCACTCTAGCTAGTGTTAGGTTGTTGTTTTTTAAGGTGTCTCTTATATTTGTTGCTCAATGTGTGTCATGGATTTAGGCAACATCCTGCAGATTGTGTCAGCTCCAGGGCAGCAGATCATCAGGCCCCAGGGATCCATGGTAATGCAAACAATGCCACAAGCTGTCCCTGCCACCAACGCCTCAGCTACACCTGGCACACCTCATCCTACCCTGTCAACAGCCCAACAAGGTAACTCACTCACAGTGAAGATATTGCATTATTATCTCTGATTAATCAGTCCATCTCTTAATCACTTATTTAGTAACATCATCTAGTACCAATATTATAATAATGTTCTAAGTTAATACAGTCACATTTGCAATAGCACTGCTTTTGTAAATTGATAGAATTGATTCTTCTATTGACGTATATTTCTTTTTAAGCATTGGGTGTAACTACAAATGCCACATCAGCCCCCAAGCTCACTACTGCATCACATGCTGGTTCTCAGGTCAGTGCATCACTTTTAAGCCAAGTCATGTTTTCAATGTCCGGTTTCACTTTTTTAATAATCTGAATTCAAAGTATTTTACAGCATGCAAACAACAATCATTCATCATTCATTTTTTCTAATGAAAATAAATAATAGTGGTTGGTTGTACCATCTCTCACTGTAATGTTCAGGAGTCTTCAGAAGAAAAGACTCAGCAGCTGAAGGAGCGTTTGAGCCGCCTGTTTGAAGCAAACGAGCGACGCTGTAGCCGCAGAGTGTTGTATGGTTCAGACTTGCTGCAGGCTTGCACTTTGAGCACAGAGCCTGGTCACTCTGCCCTGACTGCTGGAGGCTGGAAGTGGGTGGGCAGAGAGAGCTGCCTCAGGGCCCAGAGAACCTGTGTGGCTACCACCTCCACACTGCAGTCCACTCTGCTCTCTGTGGAGGACCGCCTGGACGCTGCCAACAGCCTTATCAAGAGGTACTTCAACTCAGTATTGAAACCATCTTTAGTCTATACTGCACATGTTGTTTGAAGCCATCATAAAAAAAAAACTTTTTATGCAGTATAAAAAATAATCACAATCTCTACCACCGTCTTGTAAAAGAAATTTACAACTTACCCAAGAGGCTTTTATGACAATGAAATTCCACGTTTTAGTTCATAATCCAAATAATGATCTGATTGATTATTGTCATGTTTTAGGCTGGTATGTGTGATGCCTCCAGCTGTAGCCCCGCCTCCTCACCTGTACGCAGCCAATCCCCCGGTTCCCTACAGCCTTGAGCAGAAGTCCCTTCACCGTCGGCTACAGAAGGCCTCTGCCCCCCACAGTGCTGACATCCACCACTTGGCGCCCAGGCATCTTCTACGTTTTTCTGACCTGCAGCTAATGCAGATGGATTCAGGTTAGCGCAGCACCTTTTTTGATAATGTTTTATATGCAGCAAGCTGAGACGGCAAAATGTACAGTGGCACTCATAAGTTTATGAACCCATGCTAAAGTTGACTAAAAAGAGGAATAAAAAAATCATCTTTTGGAAATTGATCTTAATGCCTTAATTAAAAAAATGAGGAAAAATCCAACCTTTAAGGACACCAATTTTCTTTGTGAATGAATAATGTATCGTAAATGAATAAATGTTCTTCCTTAAAATACAGGAGGCATAAGTAAGTACTCCCCTATGTTAAAGGAACACACCGACTTATTGGGACTTTAGCTTATTCACCGTAACCCCCAGAGTTAGATAAGTCCATACATACCCTTCTCATCTCCGTGCGTGTTGTAACTCTGTCCGACGGCTCCACCGGTAGCTTAGCCTAACACGGATCCTGAAGGTAATCGGTTCCAACTAGCCTACTGCTCCGAATAAGTGACAAAATAACGCCAACATGTTCCTATTTACATGTTGTGATTTGTAGAGTCACAGCGTGTACAAATAACAAGGTCACATGAGACACAGCCATCTTCTAACCGTATATAAACTGGGAACTATAGTCTCAGAAAGGCAGAGTAGCGATGCTTCGCCTTTCATTCGGCGTTATTTTGTCACTTATTCGGAGCAGTAGGCTAGTTGGAACCGATTACCTTCAGGATCCGTGCTAGGCTAAGCTACCGGTGGAGCCGTCGGACAGATTTACAACACGCACGGAGATGAGAAGGGTATGTATGGACTTATCTAACTCTGGGGATTACGGTGAATAAGCTAAAGTCTCAATAAGTCAGCGTGTTCCTTTAAAGGCAGGCAGATTTTTATTTTTAAAGGCCAGTTATTTCATGGATCCAGGATACTATGCATCCTGATAAAGTTCCCTTGGCTTTTGGAATTAATATAGCCCCACATCATCACATACCCTTCACCTACCATACCTAGAGATTGGCATGGTTTTATTTCAATTAACCTAATAGCTGGTTTGATTTGCATTGAGAGATGATTTTATGGAAAGTACCCCATGCCACTCTCTAGGTATGGTGAAGGGTATGTGATGATGTGGGGCTATTTTAATTCCAAAGGCCAAGGGAACTTTATCAGGATGCATAGTATCCTGGATCCATGAAATAACTGGCCTTTAAAAATAAAAATCTGCCTACCTCTATGGGAATTTAACATAGGGGTGTACTTACTTATGCCCCCTGTATTTTAAGGAGGAACATTATTTATTCACAAAAAGAAAATTGGTGTCCTTAAAGGTTGGATTTTTCCTCATTATTTTTTAATTAAGGTATTAAGATTAATTTCTAAAAGTTGATTTTTTTTATTCCTCTTTTTAGTCAACTTTAGCATGGGTTCATAAACTTATGAGTGCCACTGTATGAATAACTACAAGTTAACTAATTAATATGTATCACATGTACAGAAAAACACCACTATTATCCCTCTGCCTACACAGGGTGAATGACTCATCCCACATTTGGCTTAGTGTACATTTCTTCAAATCAAGAAAATGGGCTCTCTATACAAATCCATCTCTTGTACACAGTAAATGCACAATATTTAAATATAATTAAAAAGACCAATGTAAATATTGTAAAACCTGCTGGGATTACTAAGAAAAATGCACCTGTTAATTTGTGCACATTTTACTCTTTATAGTTATTGTAACTATACAACTAAAATAAACTTCTCTGCAGCTGAGTTAAACCCTTGCTGAAACACCAAACATCTGACCATGCTAAGTGTAAGAACTTTTGATATTTTTCTTTTCCAAAGGTAAACTGGAAGCTCTTGCCATTCTGCTGCAGAAGCTTAGGTCAGACAGCCGCCGTGTCCTCATCTTTACACAGATGGTGAAGATGCTAGACATCCTGGAGGCCTTCCTAGATTACAGGCAACTCACTTATGTGCGGGTCGATGAAAGCTTTACTCCTGACGAACGACAGGTAAAGTAATTGGCACCGCTTACATTGGTTCTGAATATCCATACCAACTATTGTCATAGAGAGCGATGTGGCCAGTTCTTGGCAAGCATGTGTCATGAAGGGTGTAGGGATGCAGCTATCGATTATTTTAGTAATCGAGTTTTCTACCGATTGTTCCATTGAGTAATCGGATAAGAAATACTTCTGCTTTATAGTAAACAGCAATAGTAAATATACAAAAAAGAAGCTAAATTTGTATTGCCTAAATTGCATACAAAAACAGGGATAAATGGTAATATTTTTAAGCACTGGCCGCATGGGCCACCAAGCCCCTTATTTTCTTGGCAGAAGTACATTTTTGGTGGCCCAAATGTAAATCTTTTTCGACCCCTTCCCCTTAATGCCTCTGGCTCTTTACACTGGATATGCAAAAGAGCTGTCCACTAAGCCCAGGTAAGTGTGAATGTACAAAGCTTACAGCAGGGCTATTCAACTACACTGTTCTGGTGTGGGGGACACTTTTTCAGAAGGCTTATACTGAGTGAGGAGAGAGAATGAAGAATGCTGACATCACTGGCATGGTCCGATGACGTCATTAATCATCCACGCGCAAACACAGTGAGCTGTATAACGTTAGTTACATTGATTAAACGAAGCTCCGAGGCAATGAATTTTGCATCAAGGATTTTTAGTAATCGAATTATTCGAGTTACTCGAGGAATCGTTTTAGCCCTACAAAACTGTATGTATGTTCTCTGTATTTCCTCCTTGATCCATGGTCCAAGAAAGTGTTTATCCTTTGTCTTGCATATTTGCAGGTCAAGTGTTAAATAGGCAGTGGTTACACTTGTCTTTTCAATGCAACTTTTGTGATTGGATGCCCAGATCTGTCAGCAACAGGTCAAATGGTAACGTAGGAGGCAATTTAGCCTTGTGTGATCTTAATTTTATAATATTAATTTGGCATGCAGTTCCTGCACCAGTTAAAATTTTGTTTAAATAAAAACTCAACTCCTGGCATTTGGTCCTGGGGTTTTTTACCACTGTTTTGGAATAAGGAAATAACGAGAGTAAAAGACAAAACAACTTTAAAAGTGGCGTATTTTTCTTTTTAAATAAGTGCTGTGTCGTGGATCTAATTCATGCCGATATGAAGAGTAGTTCATAGGGATTTAAATGGAATTAAAAATCGTCATTTAAGAGAATTGAAAATTAAAGCAAGCTAATATAGAACAAGACAATAAATAAAATACAAGAATAAAAGAAATGAATAATTATTTGATTTAATAGGTTGTAGGGAGGTATAGAGGGGTTTTATTTTGTGTGATGTGTAAAATGTTCTAAATAAGCAACTAAATGTTCTAAGTACATAGGATAATAGGTTTGGACTTATTTTTTACAACTGAAACAAATTTTTCTTTTATTACAGAGAGAAGGTAAGTAAAAAAGGTGCCGGGTAAAATTCAGTCCTATTATTAGTTCAAATGTGAACAATACCCAACCCTAATAGTGATACGATCGTGAATCGGGATCGTGCCTGAAAAAAATCTGATATAATATTTTTTCCATATCGCCCATCCCTAGGACAAACTATTGCTCTCTTCCCTCCCTGCTGGATTTTGTTCAACTGGGGCCTTAAGAGATGCAGACATTAGTTGAGATCACAGTCTGGGCTCATGGGTTTACGTCTTTTCGGTTTGCTGCTGCATACTTTTTCCAAGTGTACAGTAAATGGTTTCGACTGCCTAAACTGTCAAATAAAATCCGAAATGCTTCCGTCCTGATTTGTCTTAAACCTATTTTCCGTTATGTAATCCTTGCAGTCACATCACAATGTATGATAAAGATAAGATGAAACTTAAATAAGCCTGTGGGGAATTTAATTGTTGCATAAAAATAAGGATAGGGGTAATGTACTGTTAATGTACAAGGAAAAGTCGAGATTACATTGGAGAGGGTTTAAGGTATAAAGTTTGCTTCACACCACTTGGATTAGCAAAGAAAATACATGAAATAAGTGAAATTCTAAAAGTGTATTGTCAACAACTTCTTTCTTAGCCTTTGTCCCAGTCTGTAAACATTCTTGGTGTTGTGTCTCTGCAGGAGAATATGAAGAAGTTTAACAGGAACAGGAATGTGTTCTGCAGCATCTTGACCAAACGCTGCTGCTCTGCAGTTGGGACTTTGTTTGACGCAGACACCATTATCTTTTATGACACGGATCTCAATCCAAGCATGGATGCCCGCTGCCAGGAGTGGTGTGACAAAATAGGACGCTCCAAGGATATACACATATACAGGTGATATTATCAGTACAGGGAAATCTGTTTTAATTATGTTCTTTATTTTATGTTCCTTAACACAAGACTACGTAACCTTTTCCTCTTAAACATTGATTAATGGCTATTTACCTTTTGTACCGATGTTTTGTTTTATGTTTTGCACTCCATACCACCATGTGTGGTCTAAGAGTAAATAAGTAAATCTAAAAAATCTGATATTTAAGGACTTTGATGCTACTCCTGGTTATGTGTTGTGTGTTGCCCAGGTTGGAGAGTGGAAACTCCATTGAAGAGAAGCTGCTGAAGAATGGCACCAAGGACCTGATCAGAGAGGTGGCTGCCCAGGGTACTGACTACACCTTGGCTTTCCTCACACAAGTAAGATGAACTCACTGTGGGCTTATCCTGGAGCTTCAGAAACTCTACACAACTCTACATTTATTCAAACTATGAAAGCCTTTTTTGCACATGAATCAGTAAAGTTGTAATTTCCTCCACCCATGGACCAAGACCCATTACTATTCTTTAATTATATAGTAACTGACCTGACATTGTTTGTTTTCAGCGGACAATACAAGATCTGTTTGAGGTGGAGGCAGGCTCAGGGGAGAAGGTGGAGGAGTTTGTGGTTCTTCACCAGGAGCCATCGGCCTCTGAGGCCATCTCTCCCAGAGTGGCTAGACCCTACATCCAGGCTCTCCACAGCATAAACCTGGATGCCCTGCCAGTTAAGGAAGAACAGCAGGAGGAGGAAGAGCTGGCAGACAAAGAGTCAACAGAAGACAACCAGGAGTCAGAGAGTCAAGCTCAAGAAGAGCCTGCTCAGAAAGAGGAGCTGAACGCAGTCATGGAACAGGTACCTTTACTTTTTTCATATACCATTTGGAAATTAGAGGAAGTGGAAAAGTAGTATTGCCAGAAATAAATATATATATATATATATATATATATATAGATGTGTGTGTGTGTGTGTGTGTGTGTGTGTGTGTGTATATTGAAACGCTGTTTGTTTGTCTTGCTGAGTTTGTATTTGCATTTACTTCCCTAACCTTTAACAGCTCACGCCAATTGAAAGGTATGCCCTGCATTACCTGGAGTACCTCCACATCAGTGACGATGAAACTGCTCTCAAGGTAACTTAAATCGTATTGTAACCAAATATTTCTTTTTTTATTATATAGATTTAAGGTATTTACAGATCAGTTCATCCATCAACGAATCATTTCTGCTCTACTATGTTGGTATTTCAGTGTACTATTTGTCCTTTGATACATTTGACTGATTGATACATGTTTGTTTTCCTCAGGAGCGGCTGGAGTGCTCTAAGAGAGGCTGGGAGCTGCAGCAGCTGCAGAAGCTAAAGGAGGAGGGGGAGGAGCAGCAGATTATGGAGGGAGATGAAGATCTCTTCACCTACACCAGAGAGGATGCCTACAACATGGTGGGTGGCCATTGTGATCTCTGCTAATCAAACAAGAAGTGAATTGTGCTGCTCTGCTGTTGACATGAACCTTTTCTTTGTGTTTCAACAGGAGTATGTATTTGATGCAGAGGACGGCCATACAGAAATCATGCCGGTAAGACACCAACTGTGATGTATATGGAAACAAATGAAAATATGCTTACCAATTTTAGTGGTGTCCTGATAATGGTTATTTTTTTTGAATAGCATCAGTAACTATGGATTTGGATCTTCACTATTCTCTTTCTAATTTTATTGTATTGAGGCACATCATAAAGTCCTGCTCTGCCTTCTGGCTATGTCCTGACTTGTGATTTTTTTTTTTTTTTTTTTTTTTTCAACACAGCTTTGGACTCCACCAACACCACCACAGGATGACAATGACATTTACATCGACTCTGTGATGATGCTGATGTATGACACCACACCCATGCCAGAGTCCAAGCTGCCTCCTATCTACATCCGCAAGGAGCACAAGAGACTCAAGATGGACCCCTCAGGTAAGACAAGATTTTTCCTTAACTCCTTTGTACAAAAATATGTCAGTCCTGCACTACATATTTAGTAACCTGTATATCTACTGCAAACATTAATTTTTGCTCTAAACAGTAGTTTCTTCTTTCAGACAAAGAATTGTTGTAAATCCTGGAGTAAATTTGTATTTTAAAAGAGAGAGTTTTTAAAGCGTAACTCTCACCAAATTGCAACCTAGGGTCTTTTTGTGAATGTGCCCAAGTCAAACTTTTGTTTAAAAGCATAATTAGAACGGAAGTGCCACTTTTAAGATCGATCGTATTTTCGTTTTCGGTCAAATGGCCTTTTGAATGGGAGTGCTAGGGGCACTATTATGATAGCATCAAAATCACTATTTTTAAAACACTAAGAAGACACAACATGAAACTTTGCTCAAAGTATCACCAGGGACTCTACACATGAACTCGAGCATTGAGAACATTGTTTGTGTACACAGAGTTTACTAAAAAGGTTTTGAACAACTCACTTTAGCAGTTGGTTTTTCTGCTCGCCGCCGTCTTGCCAGTCAAAAAGAGTCAATCTCCGAATGCGAATGAACGGACTCGATAGAAGAATATGAGGCTCCTTTTTCAACTACAAGGTCAATATTGTTTTTCACCAACGACAAAACAACGAATTATCCGTGCATTTTTATGGAACTAAGCTTTAGGAGCTTTCCATCTTTACTAACCTCCCTGTTACGTTGCATTCGGAGATCGACACTTTTTGACTGGCAAGATGGCGGCGAGCGGAAAAACCAACTGCTAAAGTGAGTTGTTCAAAACCTTCTTTTTAGTAAACTCTGTGTACACAAATAATGTTCTCAATGCTCAAGTTCGTGTGTAAAGACCCTGGTGATACTTTGAGCAAAGTTTCATGTTGTGTCGAGCCTTCTTAGTGTTATAAAAATAGCTATTTTGATGCGATCATAGTAGTGCCCCTAGCACTCCCATTCAAAAGGCCATTTGACCGAAAACGAAAATACAGTCAATCTTAAAAGTGGCACTTCCGTCCTAATTATAGTTTTAAACGAAAGTTTGACTAGGTTGCATTTTGGCGAGAGTTACGCTTTAAGTAAGATGCTGAAGTGTCATTGCAGGTTTGTTTGGTTTCTCTGTTCTTACTCGAATGTGTTTGTCAAGCAGCAGCCAGAAAGAAGAAGAAGGGCCATGGGGAGACGGTCATTCCTCCACGCTCCCTTTTCGAAAAAGCCAGCATGCTTAAAGTTCGCCGCGAGGGTAAAGACCAGAAAAAGAACTTCTCCCTCAAGCAGCAGGCGCCCTTTGCCAAGCCCCTACCCTCGCTGGTTAAACCTGCCATGGAGGCTAGCCAGGACAACCCAGAGTGGCTCATCAGTGAGGACTGGGCTCTGCTTCAGGTATTGGCCCCACTAACCCTTCCCTGATGATCTTTCTTCCCAAGCTGTGTTGATATAAATTAATAAATCTTGAATTGCACTTCGCTTAATGAAACAAATTATACTATATGTTCAAATGTCTGAATATCATTGCTGTGTGTCTGACAGGCTGTAAAGCAGCTGCTGGAGTTGCCTCTGAACCTGACAATCGTGTCTCCTGCCCACACTCCTAATTGGGATCTGGTGAGCGATGTGGTGAACTCCTGCAGCCGTATCTACCGCTCGCCCAAACAGTGTCGCAACCGCTACGAGAATGTCATCATTCCCAGAGAAGAGGGCAAGGTAATGGAGAGCGCGAGAGAGAATGCAGAGTCACCCTACTTTGCCGTAAAACTGGTTTACTCACCTTGTACTTGTTTGCCTAAACCATATCTTTAACTTTTTCAGTTGGTGTATGAGGCTAACCCTAAGAAGAAAACTAAGAGCATATACAAGGTACCCTATCCTGCCCTTTTGTATTTGATAAATGTTGCTTTGCTCTTAAACTCCTGCCTAACTTTTGTTCTGTGTTTCTTTGTATCATGTGTCTGTGTACACGCGTAGTCTAAGAACAGCCGCCCTCTAAGAACCTGTCAGATCTACACACAGGATGACAATGCCACTCACATTCAGCTCTACAACAGCCGCTTTGAACTCATGAAGATCATTGCCAGCAAGAGGAGCCCACCAATCAAACCACTGTAAGCACTGATGATTGTCTGTTAACGATGAATGCACAAGTCTCATCAAGGAGCTAACACCAAAGCAGGAGATTTACAAAACTGGAAAGAAAAGCTTTTCATGGCATGAAATGCTTTTCATGAATTTCGAGCAATTATTTAGCTCTTCTATCTAGGAAATAGTGAAATCAAGTTCAGATGGGATATGTATTTAAGTAATTTATACTACCAACAGGCTCGGCATGAATCCATTCCAGAAGAATCCCAAACATGCCTCGGTTTTGGCAGAAAGGTGTGTTTAATTTTGCCATTTTTGTACGATTGTCATCTCAATTTTAAATCTAGAAATAAAGAAAAAAAGTACAACATTGTTTTTCTTTTCTTCAGTGGGATCAGCTACGACAAGCCCCTACCTCCCATTCAGGTGGCATCTCAACGGGCTGAAAGGATTGCCAAGGAGAAAAAGGTTATTGTTGGCGATGTAATTGTCGACAATGGGTGTTAATCAGGAGCACCTGCTTTGTCTTTCATCACTGTCAGATCCAAGTATTGCTTGTTTTCATCTTTGCTGACATGTTTGCATTTGTGTTTGATTTTGTGCATTGTGTGTGTTTGCAGGCCCTTGCAGAACAGCAGAAGGCTCAGCAGTTAGCCCAGCAGCAGCAGGCTGGAACCCCCCAGGCTGCAGTCGGCCAGGCACAGACTCCTGCTGCTGGCCAGGCTCAGGTCCCTCAGGCTGCCACAGTGGCCGGAGCTGCTTCTGTGCCTAATGCAGCTGTTCTGGTGAGGATCAAAACACCCGCCAACCAATATCTTCTACATACAGTGAGATCCAAAACAAGACACTTTACCTAGTGAAGGCTCTTACACATTATGGTTCATGTTTTTCAGGCTGGAGCCATAAAAAATGCTGCTGTGGGCACAACTATCCAGGCTGGTACGCTGACACACATATGGTTCACATTACAGAGCTGTTGATGTTCCAATAGTTAATTTATTTCTCTTTGTTTCTTCCAGCCACTGTAGGGGGGAATGTGATTGTGAACACAGTAGCTGGAGTTCCTCCAAGTCCCTTCCAGGCCAACAAACGCCTGGCATCTTCAGTCATACCAGGCACCCTGTCTGTGAGTCATGCTCATTTATCACTGCTGCTCTGGCTTAACTCAGCCACCTACTGACTAACAAGAATTCATGACACAAATAGCCTTTGGATTGGCATGAAGCAGAATGCACACCCACGACTCCCTGTAGACCGAATGGTTGTTACAACTGTAGGAGCCTTTGCTCATTGTGTTGCTGTTTTTCTTGTTGATCCAGCCTGCCGGTGCAGCTGGAGCGCAGGTGGTCCACGCACAACAGAGGGCTGTTACGGCTGCTGCTGCTGCCCCTGCTGAGGTGGTCGCCATAGCTACCGGTCAGGGTGTTCGAGCCGTTACCCCAGTGACAGCATCTGCAGTAGTTTCTACCACTCTGAGCCCGGTGCAGTCACAGACTCGCCCACTGGTCTCTCAGGTCACACCAGGTACTTAACTGAACACAGACTTTTCTCTGACAAAACATCCCTTAAGTACCCATTACTGTTTGACAGACCTGACTTATCTGCTGTCCTCCATCCAGCCACAGGTTTGCAGTTGCAACAAGCAAAGCCTCTTACCCCAGCCCAGCTGCAGATGCTCCGACAGCAGCAGCAGCAGCAGCAACAACAGCAGCTGCAGCACCAACAGCAAGCTGCTTCCCCACAGATCAAAACTGTAGGCAAACCCCAGGTACACCACCAGCATCTTTACACAATAGCTACACAAAATGCAATGCTATGGGTAATGTGTTTAACAGCTCTGGGGAAATGAATGCTGGAGTTGTCGATTCCATCCAGCTTTTCTAATTAGTGTCTCATTACTTAACATGGTGTTATAGGAGTAGTGTGGGCTTTTTCAAGAATAGCTCAGTGCATAGCTACTACTGTGTTCAAAAGAGAGTGATTGATGGCAGATGCGGTCAGGGCACAAAGATGTAGACAATCGTAGCAAAGAATAAATTAACAGATTAGGTTGTCATGTGGTAGTAAATGTGCAGTGTAGGTTTTAGTTTGTCTCTGAATAAAGGCTGCAGTCTTGAACCCCATTTTCATTACATAAGGTCAGCCAAAACCGTTTTATAACAATCTATTTAAAATAAGTATGTGCAACAGAGCCAGAAACATTGTTTCAGCGAACTCTTTGAAGGATAATTCGCACTTCTTTGCCAAACGATCGCATCATTTTGATGAGCAGTCATTGACATGAACAACATGGATTTGGGTTTAGTTGCAAAGCCAAACACAACAGTACCGCTGTGTGGCATAAAATGAGCAGAAATGTTGGGTGGCAATTAATAGTCAACTAAAATGTCATGATTGTGACAGCCCTAGGTATGGGTCACTTTGAGAAATGTTGATCACTGTTTATCTCTGTTGGATAAATCTGACATATTAGCAGCTGTAACTGAGATGTTTTTTATTAGTATAATTAAAGTGATGGCAGTACTTCAGGTTTACCTAATAAATAGTCTTGCTTTGCCAGACCTTCCTCCACACACTGCGAAGGAAGGTCTGGCTAGTCCACACAGCATTCCGGGATGGGAGAAAAATGTTCTCTGGTTTATTGGCATTTCTTTAAACCAATCACAATCGTCTTGGGCGGCGGTAAGCTCCGCACGGAGCCACTGCAAAATAGCCTCAAGAAGGAGCTTGTTTCGGTGAAAGTTTACATTCCAAAGTTGTTTTAGTCGTGCGAGAGAAACAACTCCCTGAATACCGTGGAAATAGTCGTGGATATAGACTGCCTAGTAAACAATACAATGAAACCGTGTAAGGGTTATAATAACAAAATGTGTAGTTAACTTACCTTTTAACTGGTAATCTGTGTGTTTACAGGAGTTGTTAAAGATGCACAAACATAAGCAGCTGCAGCTGCAGCAGCAGCAGGTAGCTGCAGCAGTGGCAGCAGCCCAGAGCCAACAGGCTGCAGGGGCCCAGCAGGCCGCCCAGGTGCAGCCTGCACAGGCTGCCCAAGCCAATCCCCAGCTAGCAGCTGTGGCAGCACCCAGACCTGGAGCTGTGCTGACCGGCACCACTGTTGCCAACCTGCAGGTGGCCAGACTGGTAAGATTGTGAAAAGGAATCTTGCATCATAGGTCCGAACCATATGAATCAAAAGATAAGATCGATTGTATTACTAACAATCTACCTACAGAAATCTCAAGTTATTGCTGATGTATTACATAATCAGAGAAAATGTAAAATAAAAGTAATTTGTAAATTGTTTTATTTTGGTCCACCGTGCTCGGTGGTCCAGCAAAGACATTGTTCTCTGTTTATTCATGTCCTGTTCTTTCCTGTGTTCATGTCAGTGATTGAGGTTGTGGCAGCACTAATACTGGTTGTGTTTCCTTTCACAGACTCGAGTGCCCACTCAGGGACAGATTCAGGCCCAGGCAGGACAGACGGCCCAGGTGACCCTCACCAAGCCTCCTGTGGTCTCTGTGCCAGCTGTGGTCTCATCAGCTGGTGTCACTACACTGCCAGTCACTGTAGCAGGCATTAGTGTTGCTATTAGTCAGCCCCAAAAAGCAGGTGTGTTAAAAGGCGTATTAAATCTCTTTGACTGTAGATATATATTTTTTGACTTTGACTTGATTGTTGCTCCATATGTCCATTACAAGCTAATTAACAGTTCAAAATTATGAGCTAAAGTTTTTTATTTATCTTATATTATAATAATCATATACCTGTTCTCGCTCAATATATGATACACCACTAATTAGAATCCAAAGACAATGGTGTTCGTTGTTGATTGGGTCTGCGTCATTTGTGTTGGACATCCTTTCTGTGACATCCTGTAACTGCGACAAATGTGCTGCTGTTATCATTATCACAAATGTCTGATATGTCCTAAAGTTCCAATACGTTAATTCTTTCTGCTCTCTGTCAGGTGGGCCTGTGCTGACGCCGTCGTTCCCCCAGATGCAGGTCCAGCAGCTGCTTCAGATGAAGAAGCAGCAACAGGCAGCAGCAGTTCAGGCAGCCGCCCAGCAGAAGGCAGGGCAGCCACAGCAAGGACAGACCACTGTACAGCAGAAGGTAAACACACCACACCAACAGACAGACAGATAGAGTCTGTTGTCAGTCTCTGTCTACAGCGGAAGCAAAAAAAATAAGCATATAAACAGATTTTTATGCGTACATTCAGTATTGTTTAGTTGGGTTTTAAGGATGAAACGGTTCAAAGAAAAATCCGAACAGTTCGGTCCGCTAGTCACGGTTCGGGCACGTATGTATTGTTTGGTTCATTTTAGCCTCATAGATTTCAGTCAAAAAGGTTTGTGCAGAAAAAACAACTTCAACTAAAGTGCGGGGAAAGCCTTGCACTGTAAACCACATTTGGCGTGGATGAGGTGCCGAGTGCAGCTGTCAGTCAGTATGGGAGCGTTACGTATTTAGTGTTACCTGACAATGACATTAAAACAAATTGGTTGATAAAGCGGCGACTGTGTACAAGCACTGTGCAACACGTGTGGCTTATGCTAGCAGCAATATTTCCAATATGATGGCGCATGTCCGTGGACAGCGCAGGAGGAGAGAGCCAGGTAGGAAACAACAACTCCTTCTCCCCTGCCTCTCCATGCAGATCCAGACAGGGTAATCCAGTCTATAACTAAAGCATTGGGCTGGTTCAGAGAGGAATTTTTGCAGTCGTGGAGGATGCAGGATTTCAGCATATGATTAAAGTAACGATACTATAATATCCCCTCTTGCCACCATTCAGCAACAGTAAATCCCAAATGTATTTTTCTCACAGAGGAAAATGAAAATAGGATGAACATTGCAGTGTTGTTTTGAAAATAGTGTACAGTGTGTGTTTGGGTTAAGTTGCACTTCATGTTTTATTTACATACTTTCTAATAACACAGTGACAATTTTCCTTTTTGATAAAAAATAAATAAATAAAAAAAATCCAGCCATATTCCTTTCATTGTATTTAAAATACTGCACTAATCTTTCCATTAATAACTGAGATGTTAAAAGGCTACTGTTGTTTAAAACTCTTCTAGTGCTGGTTGAGCTCATGCTTCACTTTAAGTTGATGGCCAGTCTATAATGTGGCCATTTTTATATATAAAAAAAATAACAAAGCTGCATTTTTTGTTGTTGTTGCTCTGATTAAAAAAACAAACTATTCTTTAAATGAAGATTTGACAATGAAGAAGTGTTTCTGTTCCTTATGTTCTTAGCCAGAATTTTGTTGAGGCAAACAACTTTTTTTGCCAAATAAAATATTGAAAAGCATGAACAGTACCAAAAACGTACCGTATTGAACCAAAAACCGTGAATCGTGTGAACCGTCCCACCCCTATTGGGTGTGCTTACCACCGTGGTATACTTTTTGTAAAGTGTATTAGTTCAGTAAAAACATCTGAATCTATTAGAAAGATGAATTGAAGGAAGTAACTGTGGCGCTGCCATTTCCCTTAGATCGGCAGCCAGCAGGTTACAGTGCAGGCAGCGCAGCCAGCCCAGCAGTCGCAGCAGAAGGTGACCTATGCTACCACCACCCAACTCCAACCGGGAATCAAGACCCAGTTCTTTACTACATCTATCGCCCAGGCTCAGAAACCCACTGGAGCCCAACAAATCCAGGTACGTCATCACTGGCAGTCATGACCGCAAAACAAATATTTGCAGATAAACAGGGGGCTTTGTGTGTTGATATGAGATTTTCTCGTTTACTTCTCTTATCAGGTGGCTAAGCTCCCACAAATAGTGCAGCAGCAACCCACCGTGGCCAATATTCAACAAATCGTGTCTTCTCCTCAGCAGGTAAGGGTTTAAGGCTGAGCATTGCTCCTATAGATAACCTCTGTATGGCTGATCACTTGAATGTGAGGTAATCACTGTCCATAAGCTGCATTACAGACTTTTTACCTCCTTATAAGTAGAGACGGGCCAATACAATTTTTTGCTTCCCGATTCCTGAACTTGCGATACCGAGTACCGATCCGATACCAGTGTGTCATATATTTTATTATGTTTTAACAACTGTATACTACTATCCCTGTATGGATGTGATATGATTGGATTGATTGGATGTGATATTGTCGGCCTGGTTCAGGTTAAACTCTTTGTGAAACATGAACAAACGCAAACAATAAACGCCACAGAACTTTCTTTTATTCTCCAGTTTGACAGTCAGTTATAACGGAAAAAGAACATAAATAAACTACTTTAAGATTTTCTTTAGGGCTTTATTACGTGGTATCGGATCGGTGCATGAACTCCAGTACTTCCCGATACCAGCGTTTTAGGCAGTATCGGAGGCAATACCGATACTGGTATCGGTATCGGAATATCTCTACCTAGAAGCCTCACAAGCTCAACTACCTGACAGAGGAAAATGTGCTAAACCTTATCGTTCTCTCATAATTTTAACTACATGCTGCCTTTATGTCACATGCTTTTGTTTTTTTGTAGTCTGTTCAAAAGGCAAAAACTATGACGTACTTCTTTTTCTTTTTTTTTTTATACATTCATCAAGAACTTTATTTCTTTGTAAAGGCACCATAAAGCGTTTGAATGCAGTGGAATGGATCAAATCAAACCTCTGAAACAGGACAGATACATTTTTTTTGTTTGTGTTGCTTCTCTTCAGATCCAGGCCCAGACTGTGACTCTGACCCAGGCAGCCACGTCTTCTCCGGCTCAGGTGCAGATGATTCCGGCTGGGACGGCACAGGTAGTCCAGCAGAAGATCATCCAGCAGCAGGTGGTGACTACAGCCACCTCACCCCAGATCCAGACGCCTCCTCCCCACAGCCCTGCCCAGCAGCCTGCGGCACCCCCTGCTGAGTCCCCAGTGCAGCAGCCCGCTCAGCCCCAACAGCCCACCAAGGGTCAGGCTCGCCAGGGTGGCATCAGGGCCAAAACTCCTGCAAAGCCCAGTGGTGGAAGCAGCTAGGAGAGAGCGCTAACGAAACGGAATTCACCCCGCGTTTTCCTGCAGTACAGATGTGACCGTACTGACATTGTGCTGAAGCGTTCTTATGGATCCCACAGCAGCTAATGCCAGAGACGGACTTTGTGTCACATCGTTAATCACAGCAAACCTTTACCTCACCCAAACCATCTCTAACCTTAAACTGATTAGAACTGTGTTCAACATAATCATTTCAGTGTTTATACCTAAACTTTTTTGGCAGATCAACCACAACACTGCTGCCCATAATTTTGGTGGGATCCATAATTTTGCTCCACTGAGTCAACATTGTTACTTCCATTCTTTATTTGTGTCATGAATGTTTCATGCCATTACCGCAACACTCTCTCTCTCTCTCTCTCTCTCTCTCTCTCTCTCTCTCTCTCTCTCTCACCCTTAAATAAATGTATACTGCCGAATACATTAAACGACAAAAGTCATGCCTTCAAATGATTATATTATTACTTAAGAAATATCTGAGGCGCAGAGGCTTATGGGTAATGCATTGGCAAATAAGCTGTCCCTTAGAATTAAGTGTATTCATAAATAGTCCCTTTTATGTCTAATTCCCTTGTTGTCTGTAGATACTGAATGGAGAATAATGCACGTTCCTTTAGTCATTCGTTTTTTATTGCCGCAAATACACTGTAAACATGTACTTTAGTATTTTGTGTTTTCTCATAAATTGTCTTTTTTTATCGATGTCAAGTAAAAAAAAAACAACAAAAAAACAACCTGTAAATATCAATGAAAAACATTTGTACTTGTAAAGTAGTCGTGTTTTCATTGGGTTTTTTCAGCCTAATTGTAATAAAGTGTTTTGTTTTTATACACAAAAAAAAATCATCTTTTTTCCTTTCATTTTTTTTTTTTTTTTTTCATTAAAACCATTGTAAGTACTTTGAAATCTTGTGACTTCTTACAACGCATCCCCTTGTTTGTTATAGCACCTGCAATCCTGTTTTTTGCAGCCTAAAGTATTTGTACCTTCAACAGTGATCTGGGACTTTATTGGTTTATTAACTAAATCTAGAGGTTGAGTGGTACTGTATTAATAGCTTTTTTTTTTGTCAGACATTCAATTCAATTCAATTCAATTTTATTTATAGTATCAAATCATAACAAGAGTTATCTCGAGACACTTTACAGATAGAGTAGGTCTAGACCAAACTCTGTACTTTACGAAGCCCCAACTATTACAGTGGTTGCCTCAAGAGCAAGCATTAGCAGTAGCTATTGCGACAGTGGCAAGGAAAAACTCCCTTTTTTGTTAGGAAGAAACCTCAGACAGACCCAGACTCTTGGTAGGCGGTGTCTGACGGCACCAGTTGGGGGAGTGGTGAATGGTGGCAATAATAGTCATAATAAAGATAGTGAAACAGTGATCACAATGGTAGTCATAGTAGTTCATGTCATAGTAGGGCACAGCAGGGCGTTACGGGGTGTAGTGTGGCACAGCAGCCTGGGAGGACGCGGTTGGACGCAGCAGGACGCAGTCGGACACTGCGGGGAAACGCAGAGCGTAGCAGGGTGTAGTAAGTCCATAGCGTCAGCTGCACCCAGGACCCCGGTGTAGGTGCCACCCAATTCCAAGGCGATGTTCTGGGTGAAGAAGAAGCAAAGGGACTCCGGGGAGAAAACTCCCCAGAGCTAGGTTAGTAACAGGCATTTCTGGGACTAAGATGCACACAAAAGGAGACAAGTGAAAAGAGAGAAGAGGGAGCGGCTCATTGTGTCCTTGGAAGGAGCTTCCCACAGCAGTCTAGAGTTATAATAGCATAACTAAGAGAGGCAGGCTAAAGAGAGGGGCCCTGGACCGGGCTCGTACTCTCCCCTGCCGGAACGGGCTTGTACTTCCTGCCTCCCTCTACTCTACTATGCTGCAACTCCTCACTCCCTAACTATAAGCTTTATCAAAGATGATGGTTTTCAGTTTATTCTTAAATGTGGCGACGGTGTCAGCCCCCCGAACCCAAGTTGGGAGCTGGTTCCACAGGAGAGGAGCCTGGTAGCTGAAGGCTCTGGCTCCGATTCTACTTTTAGAGACTCTAGGAACCACAAGTAGCTCTGAGTTCTGGGAGCGCAGTGCTCTAGTGGGACAATAAGGTACTAAGAGCTCTTCTATGTATGATGGTGCTTGACCATTTAGTGCTTTGTAGGTCAGGAGAAGGATTTTAAATTCAATCCTGGATTTTACAGGAAGCCAATGCAGAGAAGCTAATACAGGAGAAATGTGATCTCTTTTCTTAGTTCTTGTCAGAACACGTGCTGCAGCATTCTGGATCAGCTGGAGGGTCTTGAGGGACTTATTTGAGCAGCCTGATAGTAAAGAATTACAGTAGTCCAGCCGGGAAGTTACGAATGCATGGACTAGTTTTTCAGCATCGTTTTGCGAGAGGATGTTCCTGATTTTGGCAATGTTACGAAGATGGAAAAAGGCTGTTCTTGAGGTTTGTTTTAAGTGGGCGTTAAAGGATAGATCCTGGTCAAAAATGATTCCTAGATTTCTGACAGTAGTGCTGGAGGCCAGGGCAATACCATCTAGGGTAGCTATATATTTAGATAATGAAGTTCGGTGGTGCTTGGGTCCCAGCACAATAACTTCCGTTTTGTTTGAGTTTAACATCAGAAAATTGTGGGTCATCCAGGATTTTATATCTTTAATGCACGCTTGAAGTTTAGCTAACTGACCGCTTTCGTCGGGCTTAATTGACAGATATAATTGGGTGTCGTCTGCGTAACAGTGAAAGTTAATTGAGTGTTTCCTAATAATATTGCCTAGAGGAAGCATATATAAAGAGAATAGAATTGGTCCAAGCACTGAGCCTTGAGGAACGCCATGGCTAACTTTAGCGTATTTGGATGGTTTATCGTTAATATTAACAAATTGGGATCGCTCAGAAAAATAGGACTTAAACCAGCTTAGTGCGATTCCTTTAATGCCAACTAAATGTTCCAGTCTCTGTAAGAGGATGGTATGGTCAATAGTGTCGAATGCAGCACTAAGATCTAATAAGACAAGTACGGAGACAAGTCCTTTGTCAGCAGCAGTTAGAAGGTCGTTAGTGATTTTCACCAGTGCCGTCTCTGTGCTATGATGCATTCTAAATCCTGACTGAAAGTCTTCAAATAGACTATTTCTATGCAGAAAGTCACACAATTGATTAGCGACTACCTTCTCAAGGATTTTGGAGAGAAACGGGAGGTTAGATATAGGTCTATAGTTGGCTAAGACCTCAGGGTCGAGGGTGGGTTTTTTCAGAATAGGTTTTATCACAGCTACTTTAAAAGACTGCGGTACGTGACCCGTTAATAAGGACATATTGATCGTATCTAGTAATGTGGTGTTGACCACGGGTAGTGCTTCTTTAAGTAGCTTCGTTGGAATGGGGTCTAAGAGACAGGTAGTTGGCTTAGCTGAAGAGACCCTTAACATTAATTGTTGGAGGTCTAAAGGATAAAAGCCGTCTAAATAAGTATCAGGTCTTATCGTTCTCTCTAGCCCTCCTGCGCCCAATGGTGAGTCGTTGGAAGCTGTGGGCAGAAGGTGATGAATTTTTTCTCTAATTGTTATAATTTTATCATTAAAAAAGGTCATGAAGTCATCACTGCTCAGAGCTATAGGAATAGATGGCTCAACAGAGCTTTGACTCTCTGTCAGCCTGGCTACAGTGCTGAAAAGAAACCTTGGGTTGTTCTTATTTTCTTCTATTAGTAATGAGTAATAGTCTGATCTGGCATTTCTGAGGGCCCTCCTATAATTTTTTAGACTATCTTGCCAATCCACACGAGATTCTTCCAGTTTGGTGGAACGCCATTTACTTTCAAGTTTTCGTGAGATTTGTTTTAATTTACGAGTTTGGGAGTTATACCAAGGTGCTAGTTTCCTTTCCTTCATCATCTTCTTTTTGATAGGAGCAACCGAGTCTAAAGTAGTCCTTAGGCAGGCCGTAGCAGCGTCTACAAAGTTATCAAGTTGGGAGGGACTAAAGTTAACATAACAGTCCTCTGTTATATTAAGGCATGACATTGAGTTAAGTGCTGTTGGAATATCTTCCTTAAATTTAGCTATAGCACTGTCAGATAAGCATCTAGTGTAGAAACTTTTATTTAATTTCGTATAGTCTGGTAGTAGGAATTCGAAAGTTATTAAAAAATGGTCTGATAATAAAGGATTCTGCGGAAATACTATTAAATCGTCAATTTTGATGCCATATTCTAGCACAAGGTCGAGGGTGTGGTTAAAACAGTGCGTGGCCTTATGCACCCTCTGACTGAAACCAATAGAATCTAGCAGTGAATTGAAAGCAGTACTAAGGCTATTGCTGTCAATGTCCACATGGATATTAAAATCACCTACAATAAGTACTTTGTCTGATTGAAGGACTACGCATGATAAAAACTCTGAGAATTCAGATAAAAACTCAGAATATGGACCTGGTGCTCGTAAACAACAACGAATATAATTGGCTGTACTGTTTTCCATGTTGGGTGTTGAAGATTAAGAACAAGGCTTTCAAACGAGTTATAATTTAGTTTAGGTTTAGGATTAATTAACAGGCTCGAGTCAAATATGGCTGCAACTCCCCCTCCTCGGCCTGAGCCTCGTGGAATTTGGGTATTATTATGACTGGGAGGAGTGGCTTCGTTTAAACTAACATATTCGTCATGGCCCAGCCAGGTTTCGGTGAGGCAGAATAAATCAATGTGGTTATCTGATATCAATTCGTTTACCAATAATGCTTTCGATGACAGAGATCTAATATTTAATAGTCCACATTTGATTTTCCTATTCTGTTCTATCGTTGCAGTGGTTGTTTTAATTCCAATTAGGTTGTTTAGTATAGCACCTCTTTTGTTAGTGTTATGTTTAAACGGTCTCAGTCGGGGGACAGACACGGTGGTTATGGGATTATGAATGGGTGATTGCTCTGAAGGGAGCACAGAGGGGCGTGTAGCGCTGTATCTCTGATTATTGACTTTGGGAGAGTGTGTCTGGTCAGTGTGCTTGTGGGAGTGTTTACGGGATGTAAACAGTCAATCAGAGGTCTGGGTATGCAGGGCGTGGTGCAAATTTCCACGTAGCATCTGGCTTCCGCGTGTATTGGGATGAATCCCATCCCTGCTGAACAGGGAGCCACGTTCCCAAAACAGATTGAAGTTGTGGCAATGAAGACATTGAAAATAAATAAAAAGGTCCTGAAGGCAGGCAGGAGTTGGACAAGTAGGTTTCAGCTGGACAAAAATGCCTGACAAAACAGAAATTGGAGTCAAATGCTGCTGTAAAGTAAACATTTTGGTTTGGCTTGTAGTTGATCTTGCATCTTTAGCATTTTGCCTTTACACAGTCAGAGGAAGGCATTAGAGAAAAGAAAGCCCCTCTCAGCACTGCTGTCAGTCTGCTTGGCCTGGCTGGCTGTCAGATATGTCAGCTGAGTAAGTCAGACACAAGGACTAATTAACCCAGGCACCCAACACATGAACATTTGTCTTTTAGTCCTCTCCCTTTGCAAACTCACTTTCTGAATCAGGAAAATTTGAACATCTCTAAAAATGACAAACCTTTATTTCATGCTGGAAGGTGATGCATATTTATATTTTTCCACAGGGGGGCGCTGTTGTTTCAGTATCACCCTGCACCCTAAGAAGAAAGCCCACTGGGTTTTCCAGCTCATTGAAACTTCCCCATCTGCTCTTTAGTGCATACCCTGCATCTCTTCTCTGCGCTGGCACTCGGTGGCTGGTCCACATTCACCACTAAACGAGTGAGACAAGGGAGCTGAGGTGGAAGAGAGGACCAAGAGACAAACAGATGGGCAAAGCTGGTTCCTTTGGCCTGGACATCACTCTATCCCTGTGCCCAACCTCTCCTGTTTATATTTAGAAAAACTGTCCCATGTAAACAGGAGTATTTTTTTTTTTTTTCACTGCATGATGTGAAGGTCAGAAACGAGATAAGCTATAACGGCCCTGTAGGCTATATTTATTAAAGCTGGTGGGAGAAACAGCTGGCAGACTTCAGAGCATGGGAGCTGTCATGGTGCGATTAAGGAGAGTAGTTCGCAGTTATTCATCTCTTCAGTGGCTTCACACCTCTCTGTAAATGTGTGCATTTGACCTGCGAAGAAAAAGGAAATGTAAACCTCCACTTCTCCCTTCCCCCACTTTTTAGTCAAATGTCAGTTTATAGATGATAGGGATGAGCGTAAGTACACCTTTCACACACAAGTGTAAACATGCAAACGTGCAGTGTTTCTACTTTGATTTCAAACCAGAGGAACAACACAAGCTCTGTGATCCAGGAACTGAGTGAGACATTTACAGCTGGAAGTGCAGTGTGTAGAAAAAAACCCCATGGCTGCACTTTGGAGTGCAGGCTTGTATTTTGATATCTTTATTTCCATTGAAAAAGTCATGCGTTAGGAGGTGTGCTGGGTAAACAGAGCAGGGGGCTAGGGCTGTCAGAGTCAATCTCATCCTTCTGCTCAGACACCAGCCTTCCCACCATGAGAGGGTTTACCTCAGGAGGCTCTTTAAAGCCTCTAAACAGTGTCAAATGTGTGAGCTGCTGTTTCACTGCTGCTTGTTTTCCTCCATTTGCACAGAGCCGTGAACAAGAGCCCCCTAAGCATGTCGGAAAGCGGAGGAGCCATGTGAATGACAGCCTCTGGAAGCAGGGATGATACAATCATTACGTGTGTTGACACGACAACAGTGAAGGGATCAACATGGCGAGGGCTTTGTTGTTGCCTAAGAGACGAGCAGGGATGAAGGCAACAGATGCAGAGGCAAGCTCAGCATCCAGGTACAAAGGAGCCCAGGGAGGTTTGTCTTGTCAGGGCTCAGCCCTGCTGCACCTTGCAGGTGATAAAGGCCAAATCCTCTGTCTATCATTCTCTCCACACTCTCTAATGTCCTGACCAGGCACTGATCACACAGCCCCGGGGGCTCCCTGCTAATGATGCTCCTCCAATGATGCTGATGATCACCGCTATTGGAAAAGAAACAGGCCATCTATACTGAAAGGTTGCCATGGCAACCCACTGCGACCCCTTTAGTGCAAATCACAGGGCTGGTGGAACAATGGTTTATGTAGCACACACTGGCAACACCGCTTCTCAGTGATGCCTCACTTCAGTTTCTCTTTAAATAAATCAATCAGCGTTACTTACTGCATTAGGAGCAAAAAATGAATTTCATATTTTGCTGTCCAAACGCTGGTAAGCAAGGTGTTTAATAATAATTAAACAGTGGAATGGTAGGTGCAATAGACATCTTCCAGGTTATAAAATGGCTACAGCAGGATTTGAATGGTGTTGAAATGCTGCCTTTCTGATCTATGATGTCCTCCCCCCTGTGATGAGACGACTCTGCCCTGTTTAGTCATCTCCCTGTGCTCCTTAAGCCTCCTACAAGTGTAGAGAGTCCTGAGGCCAATACAGGACAGGCCTATTACTCTAAACGATGAGTCACGGGTCTGCTGGCTGATTTCACTGAATTGCAGGGGGATGATGTGCCAGTGGTAATTGGTCTGCATACAAGATGGGGTGAGAGAGCACCGAAGCTGACACGCTCCACTTCCCTCGACATAGTAATAAGAAGTGTCATTCGAGATCTACAGTATAAGTCTGCCACTCTCTGCTCCCACCTCCCACTCATTTCCTCTGAATTTCTCTCTCTCCCTCTCTCCCTCTCTCCCTCCCTGGAGAGAAAATATTTAGATACGATTTACTAAGGCAAAGGAAGAAAGCCAACCAGGTGTCTCCCAACCAGGTTCATGCCAAATTCATCATCATCTACTGCAATGGAATGTATCCACTATCCTGGGTTGGAGCATAAATCATAATCTCCTCTTCAGGCACTCATGACATGTTACAGTCTGAGGCTGTATGCCAGATTTAGATTTGTATGAACAATGACCTAAATTTGGCAAACACTAATACTGAGAAAAATGTGTCATATTCCACACAACATACGTACATATTAAAGAGGCACTCCAGCAATTTAGTATTGCACTTCCATAAAGTTGGAGGACTTATGAGATCTGTCTGTTAAAACAAGGATGGTCAAAATAGAAGCAGCAACACGTTTGTAACACGGGAGTATTTATGCTAGCCGCTGTGTTTTGGGCTAAATGCTAACATCAGCAAGCTAACATGCTCACAATGATAATGCTAACATGCTGATGTTCAGCAGATATAGTGTTTATCATGATAACTATCTCAGCTAAGTATGTTAGCATGCTAGCATGTGCTAGACAAAGTACAGCTGAGGGTGATGTAGTTGATTGGTCATTATAGTCTTGCGTTGCCAGACCCTCCTCCACAGCGCTACGAGCTCTGGAATTAAAATGGCTGTCGAGTGTGTGATAAGAATTTTACTCCAAAAAAAGATAAATATAATTTGATTGTCGGTTGTAGCTCGGAGGATGTTTTTCCCGAATCGACCGGAGTTTAGAATGCCAACACAAAGAAAGCAGAAGGTGAAGGACATCCAGCCGACAATGAGGGACTTCCGGCGGAACCTCCTAATTGATCATAAACCATTGAACAAATTCAAATTTGGACCTGTTGGCAGTGAAGTGAAACGATATTTGAGATCATCCTGTGGCCGGGTTGGCTCATGGGTAGAGCAAGCGCACATATACTGAGAGGTTCATGCCTCGATGCAGAGGTCCAGGGTTCCAATCCGACCTGTGACAATTTCCTGCATGTCTTCCCCCTCTCGCTACCCTTTCTCACCTAGCTGTCCTGTCAAATTGAAAAAGGCGGAAAAGCCCAACAAAAAAAAAAAAAATAATAATAATAATCTTGAAATCATCCTGAGTCCTGAGGGGAAGATTAATGTCTGTACCACATTTAACTGCAATCCATCCAATAGTTGTAAAGACATTTCACTAAAAAAACAAAATGTAACCTGATGGTGGCGCTAGAGGAAAAGTCTGTAGGATTGTCTGTACAAAATTTTATCATGATCCATCCAATAGATATTTCAGTTCAGACCAAAGTGGTGGACACTCACCGGCCAACAGATCAACAATGCCATCCATTCATTTTTAGTCACAATTTTTAGCACGGCTACAAGTAAAAAAAAAAAATCTCATGCCATGCCCGAGATAACCCCGATGACATCACTAGGGTTATTTTTGCAGACTTTACAAATAAGAAGACATTGTAGGGTTATTTGTACAGGCTGTGTAGTAGAACCCAAACTGTTGCTGCTGCATGGCAGCCAGACTGAAGAGAAGACTAGCTCTCTTTTTTTCATCCTGGCTGCGATGGAGCAAAAAAACCAAAGTGGCTAATGTTTAAACCCCGGTGGTCTGGGATGGGGGGCAAGATAGAATATAGAATGATGTTTAGGGGGATGGGTGTGTGTCAGAGGGGAGAAGATGTAAAAAACATGGAAGACCCCCATCACACACACACACACACCCTTCCATCTTTCCACCGAGCCCCCACCCCCTAAACAAACTCACACACATGCTGAAAGATGAATGTCCAACAAATGGAGGCAAGAGGCGAGTGAGGGCCCTGTGTGAGAGGTGTATTGTGCAGCCGGGGCCTCCATCCCCCCCCTCGGAGGCCAGTAATCAAGGGGGCCCAGTCGACAGGGCCAGGGGGGTCGGGGGTGGGAGGGGGCAGTGGCGGCTGAGGAGGAGGCAGTTGCTGTCTCACTAGGATGTTATTTATTGGCCTACTTTGAATCTCCTGCTGCCTCCTGCACTCCCTGTCACTCCCATTGATCTAGTCCTGATCCGCCCCCACGGATGGCTCTGCAGAATCGACCCCCCCCACCCCCCACCCCCCCCACCCCCACCCCCACCCCTCCTTTCCCTCCCATGATGTACATTGTGTAAAAAGCCTTCTGCTCCTGGCGTGATGTCCAAAGGGAACTGAGGAAGTGCTTTAGCACCACTTTAGCCCATTTGACTACAGGCTATGTGTTTAAGGTTATTTAAGGTAAGTTATTAACATATGCCATATATTGCCTCTAGCTTTGTCATGGGATAAGCTGCATTAGTTCTGCACACTCAGTGTGTGTTCTCTAAAAAATGTAGGTGAAGGTTTAAAAGTCATAACCATAAGATGTTGGGCTGCAATAGTTGTATCTAACATTGTGGTATATGGGGTGGCAGGGGTTTAAGGCACCAAACATGAACCCAACATACACACTTACAGTCCAGCTGGGCACTTTTCTTGCATCCAAATTTGTAAATATTGTATAAAAAAGCAACCTACCACTTTGTCTAGCAATGTATTTCATCCTCTACATCCTACCAGGTTCTCAATATATATTTATTTATAAATAAATAATATACACTGTATATTCTACAGTGTGAAATTACAATTTATTGTCAAATTCTTGCTATTTTTTATTATGTGCATCTTGTTTGGAAAGAGTAAGACACAGCTGGTCTGTACAGCTTTTCCAGGAACTTTCCCACCTCCAGTGTGACAGGTTGAACACGGTTCAAATTGGCTTCCATGGGAATTAGGTGTTAAGTACAGATTTGCTAACAAGTACTCTTAATGCCATTACCTTTATCGTACTATATCCTGCACACAAACCTAGAAATCCAAGTAGGTTTCCTCAGCATGGTTTATCTTTGTATCTGAACGTGCTTGGTACATGATAGATCTTTTTTTCTGGAATGCTGGGCAATGCCTGGAATGTCCCGACCATGATAGGAAACATGTGTGTTATATGAGGAGGTTGGTTGATGGGGGAGATAGTGGAATTCACTGTCACATGTATGCCTAGAGGGGCTCCAGTCAGACATCTCAGGTGCAACACATGGATCGTACGGCTACCTTTGCTCCACAATCCCCCCAAAACCCCCTTCACAGTGTGCACTCCGATGTGTAAATGCCACAGGGTGTGTGAGGGGCGTCACTACAGTACACCTACCCTAACATACAGTACACACAGGCACACATTCCAGACACAGATACTCCACAACATTAAGTCTGAGCAATGCAGAGGAGCAGGGCTCATTAATCTGAGTGTTGTTATTCTGGTCTAGCCGCTTCAACAGATCCCACATCACCCCCTGGACAGCTACTGGCCTAAGGAGGCAGATTAGGAACCAGCTATTTTCTCTTTTATAGCCAGGCTAATATGGGCTCTAGGGATGGCAATGTCCGTCCTTCACTCAGTCGGCCCTGGATCGTGACAAATATTTAATGGATTATAATGGAATTTAGTATGCACATCAGTGCTCCCTTTTCAACTCACTCCGAAATGTCCCAATACTTTTGTTTATGACCAAATACCTGCAAGACATTCCTATCAGCCTCAGCTGTACTTTGTGGTAGTGCTATTTATCAAATGTTAACATGCTAAACTAAGATACTGTGTAGTCAACATTATACATTATATATTCATAGCATTTGGCTTAAAAGCACTGTTGTAACTAAGTGTGGCTAGGCTAGCAGCAAGCATATCTGTTGTCTAATTACTGTGCTGCATTAAGCATAAATTGCAAGCAATAATGACCATTATATCCTCACGTCTGCTCTCATACTTGTAATATACATGTAATTACTACTGTAAATTCACGTGTGCTATTTCGGAAACAATACACATTCACGTCAAGGCCATTATAGCTTTGTATATGTCTCTGTGCATGGGTATTATAGCTGATCCATAATGTACTCGATCACCCATGGCTGTTGTGTGGCAGAAGCAGAGGCTGCGTTGCTGTGTGCAGCAGTGGCTGCGGCGCCCACAACTTCCAGCCTGCGAGCACGTCGATAAGCAGCAGCCTCTCTGACAGAATCGTTTACTGCCTGGAGGGCTTGGAGACGAAAGTGGAGTGTGCATGCCTGCCTCTAACCTACTTAAACCTCCCGCTGCACAAATGGAGGTGTTGATATGCAACATGAGATGTCCTGGTGGATTCCTACCTGCAAGTAGACTGACCAGAATAAATGTGTGAGATTAATGCCAGAGGAAGTACTGATGGTGTTACAATGTGTGTGTGAAATAAGTGTGTGTGTGCTTTATTCATTGATTATGTGACAATGTGTGATTAGAGGCATAATCATGCAAATTGTGCATTCTCACGTTGTTTTTTTGTCTCAATTAGTGGTCAAAATGAGGATCCAAAATCGATTATTCTCTTAGTTTATACAGCAGTGTAGTGTAAAAATGTGCAGGTATGAGAAAGAAAAACATGCAGGTTTCTGTGAGAGGGAATACTCTCTGGCTTGGGTGTGTGCTCCTGCTCTCAGCTGAGGAGCTTTAGCATAGTTTCAGTGACTCGAGTTGGCTCCTTAATTCTATTTGCCTCTCATGGGAACCTCCCCCAAACCTACATACACACATTTTTAGAGAGCTTTGTTGAGCAAGTGGGGGGTGGTACTCTCAGCTCCCACTGAGTCTGGACAAGACACATAAATCACACACACAGACAGGCACGCACGCACACACACACACACACAAACACACACACAAGTGCTGCTATGTCATTAGGCGATGGGGTCCAGTGTCTGGGCCAGAGGCCTCTTCTCTTGCCTTAAATGTTAGGGGTAAAAAAGGAGGAGGTGAGGGTAGACAGAAGAAGAAGGAGGGGAATAGGAAAAAGAAGGGAAGGGGGAGGGGTGACTTATTAGAGTGCACACTTTTTAACTCTTCTATATCTTTATAGATCGCCTTGGACGTCTGCGAAATTGTGTTTTTTCGTGATTTTCTCACATTTTGTATACAAACTAATGAATTGATTCATCTTAAAAAGTGACAACGTTAATCAATAATAAAATAGTTGTTAGTTGCAGCCCTGAAACATATCAGTATATACATAGACATACTTACATCTAACGGAACCATCACCACCTATGCACCTACGATATTGTAAGACAAAGTTAACAAAACCATACAGACCCTCTGTGTAATTACAGAATTACAAATTTATCAAAGTTGCATTTATGGATTTATGGCTACATGGAGGCAGAAAGACTACTGTATGTATGGTAGGCCTCTACCACACCCCTGGCTAATAAAGTTAATATGGTGAACATGTGACCAAACAATTGCTTATTTACACATTCAGCAATATTATCCCATTTGAGTAACTGTTGTGTCAACCCGATCTTTGAGGTGAGGAGAATATGACTCTATCTAGATACCTGCTATATCTTCCATTTTCTTCACCAACTAGTTGCCAATTCTGCCTGTCGACAGATATTTAAGTTTTTTGGGGGGCGCTGACAGTGGAGAAACACTATATGACAGTATTTGGTCAGGAGGAGCAGTCAGCTTTTCTCTGCTGATAGACTGAGAGCGGATACTCAGATTTGATGCTCATGCAACAAAAAATATGTAAGGACACTGAACTGAATGTGCAAGTATGCTCACCGTCATTCCTAATCATTGGAGAAATGTATGCAAATAGGGGCCATAGTTTGTTTGTGAAGCCAGAAAAAGCATACATTGTGTGTTTCAGGTTAAGAATCCTTAACGCAAATTAAGGAAATTCAATGTTTTATATTCTATTATAACCCTTGAAATATATTTTGGTTTCTTCCTTGGGATTAATATGACCTCTTATTTATTCTCGGCCAAATATATACATCAGGATTTTACCTGATGAAGACGTCCGTCAGGTAAATATTTTCCTTGGTCAGTAAGCTCCTTTAATAATAAAAAAAGTCCTTTCTCTACCTGTCACACACAAAGATAAATACACTCAGAACAGATGAGACATGTCTGCCTCACCCCTGTTTCTCTTATCCTCTAAAGGCCCTGACACACCAACTCGACAGCCGACCGTCGGCAGAAAAGGCAGTCGGACTGATCAGTCGGCTCCCCGAGGTCCAAAAAGTGCCTCGGAACACACCAAAGCGACGCCGACATGAGCGTACGTTCTGCGCGAGACGTAATACGTCTCCATAACAGCACGCGGCGCTAATCTGTACTGTCGCCCAAAAAATGAAAACCGGAAATGACGAACGCGTGACGTGGGTCTTGCTTGTCCAGCCGATAGTAATGGCGTATTGTTCGAAATACGATCTCGTATTTTACGAAAATAGTTCACTGAAACGTGTTTCTGAAAACATTTTAAGAGAGAAATAGGCCATGCAGTTGCTGAATCTGTCTTCATTTCAGATCGACAAAGGTCAGTTTAAAAGATTTTCGTCAGATTTTGAGAGGCGTCCGTCACTCATCCTGCTCGTCATTTCCAGGTTAGCACTCCACCAATCAGATTGGTCATTGAGTAAATAGATGGATTAAACTGTGTGTTTGTCTGCTCTAATGTAAGCTGCAATCGTTGGCATGTCCAGTGCGTACAAGAAGTAGCCTAGCATTACTTCCGAGGCCAAGGAGCATTTCATTTTTATTTCTGGAACCTTAGAGCTAACGTTGGAGCTACTTAGCAAGGTTGCTATATCTGATAAAATATGCTAGCAACAGTTGTCATTTAAAATTCAATCAGACAGTCGCTCATTAGAAATGAGAAGTCTTTTGTTGTCTACCTCTGTCCTAAATCAAGAATCCACTATAAATTGTAACCCCACATTTGTTTTTGTTTTTTCATGGGGTTATATTTTAGGAAGTCTGTATTTGAACCCTACTTTTCAATGTCACTTATTGTGGGGTTTCCCATATACAGACAGAAAACATGCTTAATAAGCATACCCTGGGCCCAAAATAAGACCATAATCAACAATAAGTGTAATATAGTCTATATCGACGACGATTCATTTCCGGGATTGTTCAGGTGCCGCCAGAAATTCAGCCCGATGTCCCTAATTTCAGCTGGATGTCCGTCACCTTCCGCTTTCTTTGTGATAGCATTTTGAACTCCAGCCGATTTCTGAGGACTATGGTTAACTGCTCCTCAGATCTCTGCAGGGTAAATCCAGACAGCTAGCTAGACTATCTGTCCAATCTGAGTTTTCTGTTGCGCGACTAAAACAACTTTTGAACGTAAACATGTTCCACCAAAATACTTCCTTCCCGAGGCTATTTTGCAGAGGCACCGTTTCATCTGTCCAGCGCTTAGCGCCACCCTAGACGGTTGTGATTGGTTTAAAGACATGCCAGTAAACCAGAGCATGTTTTTTTCTCTCATCCTGGAATGCTGTGTGGACTAGTCAGACCCTCCTCCGCAGCACTTTGGAGGAGGGTGTGGCAATACAATAAGTGAAAATACAACAAAACACTTTGATAACAGGACATATCCACAAACATTTTATATGTAATAGTGTCATGTACATGTGTGTCCAGATAGCCTCTTCTCCACTGCTGGCTGTCAGCCTCAGCCACACAGACCCAGACACCAGCTGGGGGACCAGGCCTGGGCTCAGAGGAGAGCCACTCCCCGGCCAGAGCCACTAGCCAAAGCCACTGAGTGGAAAGACTGGAGGGAGAAGTGGAGCCACTGTGGGGGAAGTGAAGTGAGGAGGCTCTGAAGGAGGAGGAGTGAATCATATTTTGCCTTGCCGCAGTAGTAGCAACCTTGTACCTGGATGGATACAAATCATCTGCTGTGACATCAGTAAAGTGATCATATGACAACTTTCATCCGTGAAATGTTTATACCATCCCTAAATGAAATTCTTTTCAAAGTGATCTCATTTATTCTGATTTATTCATTAAGTTTTTACATGAAGCATTTATTCCAATTAGGCTTCCACTACTCCGTTTTTAAAATTGCTCCTTGTAAATGCAGCCAGTCTGTATGTCTGACCTGGTTTCTGCTGCTGCTGCTGTCGTGTTGTTGTGTATCCAGCAGCAGTGATCTCAAGTCCTTCCTTTACTGTACATTACTTAACAGCCTGTGGCAAGAAACAATATGTAGTTTGTTATTTAATTAGTGAGTTTACTGACTTAAATATCAGAATACAAACACATAAAATACCTTTACATGATCAAATAAAAACTTTAGGCTAAAGCTTTAGTGCATAACTTTTGATATTATTGAACGTCCGTTACATTCAAGCCATTGCAAATGAGTTGGTCAAAGCTCAGTATGGCTATGTTCAGAAGATGGTGTCGTACGGTGACTTTCCCGCGCATCCCATCATGCTTTTTTAATCCTCCGTGTCGTCTTTGGCTACTAGAAACTGCGAGGAGGAGTTGTGGGGGGGGGGGGGGGGGCATTCACGGAAGGCTGTATCATGTGGACACGCCGACAGTGTTGTTGTCATTACTTAGAATTCCTCATGAGGGCAACTGAAACTAGCACTATAGTGTTGCCCCCATGAGGAATTGTAAGTAATGACAACAAAGCTCCCCCCGCCCCCACACACACCCCTCCTCCACACAGTTGCTAGTAACCAAAGAGGACTTGGAGGATTAAAAAAGCATGATGAACTCTTCAGAAGAGGTAATTATCTTCACTCAATTTTCTGCGCGCGAAAGTCGGCGGACGGCACAATTTTCTGAACATACTGTAGCTATACTGAGAAATACAGAGAGAGTTGTGTGGAGCTGATAGTCTTAATTAGGTTTGTATCAACTCATTTGGCAATGGCTTGAATGTAACGGACGTTCATTACTATAAAAAAAGGTTCTCCATTACACTTGAGCTGACACCTCCAGCTCACTTTATCACACTTTTCATTCATTTCTCTCAGTGCTTGAATTTCAACTGAATTTTCAACTTCTTTCGGCACTTTTACTAAACAAATACTTTTTTTACAACTTGACTAAGCGTATATATCCGAAACTTTACCTTTTTTTTAGCATGTCCATTTGCCACTTCAACTTCTTTCACTATTTCAACTACTTCAAAAGTTTCAACTGCACATTTTCAACTGGATGCAAAACGTCCTCTTTTCTAGTTTTTCGGAGGGAAGGTGACGTCAGTCCACCACTTGGTCCAGACTGAAATATTGTAACAACTATTATAGCCATTAAATATGGTACAGATATCGATGGTCCCCAGAGGATGAATCCTTACGACTTTGGCGATCCCCTGACTTTTTGTGGTTTTAAGTAAAATATATCATCAAGTATTGAAAGGGTTGCCATATAGTTAAACCATGCAGGATGAAATGCAATAACTTTGGTGATGCCCTGACTTTTAATCTAGTGCCATCATTAGGTTTATAACTAAATCCCTGCAAAACTGACTTTTCCATCAGCCTCAACTGTATTTTGTGTTTAGAGCTAATTCACAAATGTTATATATACTAAAGAAAGATGGTGAACATGGTAAACATTATACCTGCTGAATATTAACTGTCATGGTTGTGGTTTTCTGTTGTAGTGTTTCCTGTTTTATTGTGTTAATTCATTTCCTGTTCCCTTGTTGTTTACTGCCTCATGTGTTTCTGTATTATCTGTGTTTTACCACGTGTGTATGTTTTATGCTTCAGTTTCCTGTTTTACTTTGTAGTGTCTGTTTTTCTCTGTGTTGTGTCTTGCCTTACTTCCTGCCTTGTGTTTTCCCGCCTCCTTGATTGTCTGTCCTGCCCTGATGTTGTCCACCTGTTCTTCAGCACTCATGTCACCTGTCCCTCGTTACTACCCTCGTTACCTTGTGTATTTAGTCTTTGTGCTTTCTTTATCTTCTCCTCTTTGGTTCGTCGTCTTCTCTCCATGTTCATACCCTGCGTCGCTTCTTCCTGGTTGATTTGACCTTTTGTATCATCTGTTTTTTTTTAGTGGGTTTTGGATTTTGTTTTGGTCTTGGTTTTGCCTACCTGCCTGCCCTCAGGACACCTTCAGTTTGTAAGCCTTTTTGCTCAATAAAGTATTTTACTCTGCCTGCTGCCTCCTCGTAGCTACTCTGCATTTTTGGGTCCAACTCTCACAAAACCTGACGATTAACATGTTAGTATCGTCATTGTGAGCATGGTAGCATGCTGGTGTTAGCATTTATCTAAAAGCACCACTGTGCAAAATTACAATTACATTACAGAGCCATTAGCATGACTGTAGACTCTTTGTCAAGATGTTTGGTTTTAATCCAAATAATCAAACATTATTGCAGATATTCGTGATAAGGTATAGCACTGTATGGTACACGATATCGTTAGCACAGTTAGCTGAGTGTTGGTGTAAAGGAGAGAGAAAGAGAGGTCCTGTCTAGACTTACTGAAGTAAAAATAACTTACAAGTTAGCGTACTGACATTTTGGCAAAATGTGTTGTAGGAAATTTGTAAAAGAGCAACAAAATAAATATAGAAATAAGGCGTAATGGGGAGGACTTTGAACCTGTGTACTTACCAGTGTTTGACATATAACGTAGCCAGTGAAGGCCTATTCAAACAACAATATTGTCTGTGTATGTCAAGTTTTTCAGCCTACTTCCTGTGAAGGGGTACCACTTCTTTCCCCACCTGGGTTCTTTTGAAGATGGACCGCTGAACGACAAGGATAATGTATTGGTATTCATTACACATTTTATAGTCGCATACAAGTCCACAATATGGCTGTTTGAACGAGGCATCGTTTTGAAATGAATAAACTGACCTCCAGCACCTCTCCCTCCACAGTAATCAATCCCTCCGTCTTTTTGACAGCGATTAAGACGCTCAGCTTCGGAATTGGACGCAGGATGTTCTGTGCCTCACATTGCACCTCCTCAGACACGTGCACCAGCGCAGACTTAAAGAATTGTGTTTGCAACACTGATCATATAAGGGATATATGGGACTGGCCTGTAAGGCTAAAGCCCCTAATCACTTACCCCTGACCCTAACCTCATTGGTTGTCTCTTCTCTAACCTCAACAGGATTTAAATCAGGAGGAAATCAACAGCCCTGCAGAGTGGTGCACAGAGAACAACCTACTGCTCAACATCATGGAGCCAAGGAGCCGCAGTTTCATTTTAGAAAAAAGGAGGCGAAGACACACACCCTTCGTGGGTTGAACAAGTGAAGTGTTTTAGGTTCCTGTGTATCAGCATCACAGAGAATCTGACTCGAGTTTGAGACTCAGACTCAAGTCGCACTTATGTTGCACACCAGTGACTTCAGACTTGACTTCAGACTTGTCCTCAAAATACTTCGGACTCAACTCGAACTCGAGATGCAGGACTAGCGAACAATCTTCATTTTTACGAAACGTCTGATGAGCTTTACTGTATGTTATTCCCCTCCCTGCGTAACCTATAATTTCCTACGTAATACGTAACGTACCGGTATCTGCTGCGCGCTTCATACAACAAGGCCAAAACAAAAGATAAAGGATTCTGGCTCAATCACATCTAATTTTATCACGCACCTGGAAATGCACCCTGATAGGTTAGCAAACATGTTTAGCTCAGCATTCGCTATCTAACGTTAGCTTGCTTCTTGCTTTAGCTACGACCTACAGGAGATTAACTCAGACTGTCATTCGCTAGATGTTATGAAAAGATGAACAAGCGTTTGTTTGTTTGTTTGCCAAACTTGTGGTAGTCGATTTACATAATCATTTACATCCTGCTGGCTGCCACCACGTTAATTATTACCATTGGCTGCAAACAGGTTACAGGTGATACAATACTCATTATAACCACAAGAGGCTTGACTTGAACTCTAGCTCAAAGACTCGAGAGTTGACTTGAACTAGCTCAAAGACTAGAGATTTTAATTTGGATTCTAGTTCAAAGACTCGAGATTTGACTAGGACTCTTGCTTAAAGACTTGAGACTTGACTTGGACTCTAGCTCAAAGACTTGTAAGCATCTCTGCTGACATGGTCCTCATCTCACATCTCCACCCTGATAAAGAGAGAAATGGCTGTGTTTCTTAAGGAAACTTAAAGTGCTCATATTATGCTTTTTGGCGTTTTCCCTTTCCTTTTTTGTGTTATATATCTTTTTTTGTGCACGTTATAGGTTTACAAAGTGAGAACGCCCAAAGTCCACCCTAAAGGCACTTACCATCTCCAACAGAAAAAACTGTTCACAAACTGCTCCAAACAGCGCTATTGTAGTCCAGCCTTTACTTCCGCGACGAACGTGCGTCACTTTGTAACACACGTTATAATGCTCGCTAGCTGCTAGCGTGGCACGCCCTCATACTCTGCTTCTGACTGGCTAGTAGTCCTTACCTAGCTACTGCGCATGTGCGACTCCCAACAAAGATGGGATAGAAGTGAGATGACTCACTCTGTAGCTAAAACAGAGAGCTCAACACACAGGGTGAAAAGAGGAGCTGCAGCAATGTGCAGTACAACAAAAATCTGGTGTTTTTTAAAAATTAAACCATGTAAACCTATTCTGATATAACCTCTAAATACAATTATGAACCTGAAAATGAGCATAATATGTATTTGGAAATATTACAAATTGGCATGGGATGTGCACGGCCCCAGGACAGGAGGGCTCTGCAGCGACTGATTCAAACTGCCCAGAAGATCATTGGTACCCACCTACTGAGCATCAGTGATAGCGGTGAGGTGAGATGCCTGCGCAGAGCCCAAAGGATACTAAAAGACGATAGCCACCCCAGCAACAGCCTGTTCACCCTGCTGCTGTCTGGCAAGCGATACATAAGTATTGGCTGTCGTACCATAAGACTACAGAGTAGCTTCTTTCCTCAGGCTGTGAGACAGTTTTTTGTGTAGAATAAAGGGACCACAACTTGCATTTCATTGTGCAACCCTGTGTTGTAGAATGACATTACAACTTAATCTTGAATCTCGAATAAGTGAACAAGAAAATGTAAATATTTGATTAAATATGTATAAGCCGAGACCATGAGAGTCCTTTGGGTGGATTATGCGTGCATGTTTGTGAATGTGTTTGCTTTATCAGAGAGATATGAGGAGACAGGAACAGAGAATGGGTTGACATTTTGCATACGAAAGCGTGCATTCATAGCTATGCTGGTATGTATAAGATAACATATAAATCTCACTCCTCAGCACTGACACAAAGAATATAGAATTTAACAATGGAACATTTAATCATGTGCCCACTGACTTCTGCTAAAAAAAGTACATTTGCAAACAGCTATTAAATTAGGACGATATCTCTGGCTGTCACATGGAGAATTTTGAGTATGCATGTCTATATTTGATATTCTGAAGGTGACTTGCATGCTTGAGAACATGTGCAAAGTATTAACCAGCTCTTGGAGCTTCCAGTGCAGGCTGACACCACCTCAAAAGAGCGTCATTAATTAACATGCCATTATCAGAGCTGAATGCTGGCTCGGGGAGATTAATGCTGCGAGGAGCTGCTTGTGGATTAAAGGTCACATCCTGTGTGTTAATCACCCAGCACCCCTGACCCCTGGAAGGAAACACAGTAGAATGGGCACGTTATTGCCACCTGACTGGGCACCAATCATTACCGGGATCAAAATGAGGACTGCTCCTTTCAGCAGACACAGACAGTGAATGGGTGGCATAGAGAGGACATTTTGGCAACACTTTACAATTAGGTACACAACATTTTGAGTATAGTTACCAGGGAACAAATAAGGAACGAATAAGGAACTGACCACTAATGAACCTTTAGTTAATGAGTATGTCCTAATCAAATTGTATGGAGTAGCTAATGATTAGTTAATTGAAAAACGAGTGAGGAACAAATCAGAAACAACTTGATAATTGATGAATCGTTCATAAGTACTTCCCTAATATTTCATCATGGAGGACTGTATAGTAGATACTGAGGAGTTACAAGAGAAAAGACTGGGAAATCCTATATTAATGAATCATTCAGTTGATTAGTTAATGAATATCTGTGAATCAATCACACTGACCACTTTCTTCGTGAGTTGTTTCTGATTAACTGAACCAGCTTCCGAGCGGAACAAAACTAGTAACGACTCATTCATTATTTTGTTATTGTTTTGTTGTTTTTGTGTCCCCCCCCCAAGTAAAGTGATACGTAATGCTGAGTATTTACTAAGTAGTCCCTCATTACTTTATCATTATCTTATGATAACTTAGCCTTTTTTTGTCCCTCCTAGTACTTATTAATGATTCATCAATTATCAAGTTGTCCCCGTATTGTTCCTCACTCATTTCTTTATTCAGGAATCATTAACTAATCAGTAGCTATAGCTAGCTCTTAAAATTGGATCATTACCTAATGGTACACTAGCAGTTAGTTCCTCATTCGTTCCTCATTTGTTCCCTGCTAACTATTCAAAGTTCTGTGTACCTGAAGTGTTACCAAAGTTTTTAGAAAAACAATGACAAGAAAAGATGAAACTGCAAGAGGGAGATGGAGATGAGCATGATAATTAAAGGCTCTGACACACCAACCCGACGGCTGACCTTCGTCAGAAAAGGCAGTCGGACTGACTGCCTCCCTGAGTTGGTCAAAAAAGTGCCTCGGAACACACCGGAGCGACGCCGACTTGAGCGTACGTTCTGCACGTGCGCGAGACGTAATACGTCTCCATAACAGCATGCGGCGCTAATCTGTATTGTAGCCCAAAAAATTAAAACCGGCAGCTGATTGGATGAACGCGTCACGTGGGTCTGGCTTCTCCGGAATTTCAAAGCCAGACCATTATGGTGGCTCGTTCGGAATACGATCTCATATTTTACGAAAATAGTTCACCGAAACGTGTTTCTGAAAACATTTTAAGCGAGAAATAGGCCATGCAGTTGCTGAATCTGTCTTCATTTCAGATCGCCAAAGGTCAGATTAAAAGATTTTTGTCAGATTTTGAGAGACTCTAGTCACGCTCATCCCGCTCGTCATTTCCGGGTTAGCACTCCACCAATCAGATTGGTCATTGAGTCCAACTGCCCGCCTTCCGATTCAACATGTCAAATCGGCCCAAATGATGGCCGACAGCTCCTCCGACTGACAACGACACGGAACACACCGAACAGACTCGAGTCACCGACCTCGCCAGAATGTCCGACAGCCGATAATCGGGTTGGTGTGTCAGGGCCTTAAGACACTTGAAATGGTGTTATAAGTACATTTAGTAGTTTAAAATGATTGCAAAGGTCACTGAGCTCAAATCTGCCCCCGAGGAAGCAACTATAGACATTGTTGTCAAGTTACACACTGGCACAGAGGCAGGACTATACACAGAGGATATCATTTGTCATTGAGTAATTTCTAACAAAACAGTCAAAGTGTATCTCACACAAGCTTTCTAGCATATACACTGTATTGTTCCCCTCCTTCACAGTTTCTGTCGCCTACTGACATAAACACACAAAGACCCTATACAAGTATGTTACTAACACATTACATTCTTAGTGTGAAAAGCCTCGAGGACTTTCCAAGGTGGATGGATTAATTTCTGAGTGTTCAAGAGAAAACGCTCGCAGGCTGGATTGGCGCTTCCATATCATATTTCTGGAGCCCACACACACCTCCCACTCTCCCACATCTGACAAAAATCTCTCAGATCGGATGTGACTCACTAGCTTTGGCAGTCGAAGGCTAAATTCTTCTTCAGTTACTCTGTTACGGTGACCACTCAGCTCTTTCCACAGCCTTCATTTTTCTTCTCTCGTAATTAACCACAATGGACTCAGCCTCTGATGTGTGTTGTCAAACTGAAAAACACACTGTGTTTTTTTGGAATTTGCATATGGTCAAAATGAGGTTTTAAATATACTCACATGAACGCCATCTGACAGCTGTGGTGGTTTATTTTACATGCATTTGTGGCATACTGTTTAATAATAGCCATTGTTCTGAGCATTCACAACAGCATGAGAAAAGAAAACACACCTCAAGTGTTGTTGGCTTTGTGCTAGAGGACAGAAGGCCAGGTCAGGTGGAAAAAAGAAAAATGCACTGTGATTGCTCAGGGAGCGTTGTAGATGCTTACAGAGCGGTCTCTATTCTCAGAGGACCCTGTATTCCTGCATCAACGCTTTCCAGGATGCAGGAGGGGCTTGGTTCACTGCTCGTTTGACGGACTATTTTCCCTCCTCCTCGAGCAGGGCTGTGTACATTTTGACCTTGGTGTCAGCAAAGCCAGACAGAAGCTGCTGAATAGGATATCTCCCTCTTCCTCAAGGACATAAACAGCAACATTCTCCTTTGTGGGTTTTTTTCCAGACGATTTTAGAAAAGGATACTAAAATAAATTGTCTATAAGTTAAGTGTTATATTTAGAGTAACATGTGTTATCTATTTTGTGAAAAGTGTGTACTATCATATTGTAATATATATGATGTCTTTTTATTATGAGGATGAATCATACTGACTTTGGTGGTCCTCATTTCATTTCATTTCATCTAGCGCCACCACGAGGTTAACATTTTTGTTTTGGATGTATTTACCATGAAATGTGGTATAGGCATAGTATATCTACCACTCAGGATCAATTGTACTAACTTTGGTGGTCCCAATACTTTGGTTTATGACTATCAAATACCAGCTTAACATTCCCATTAGCCTAATCTGTACTTTGTGTTTAGTGCTAATTAGCAAACCTTAGTATGCTAACCATGATGTTAAAAGCTCTAATGGCGAACATGACAAACATTACACCAATCAGTGGCAGAGTGCAGCTGGTTGGAGCTGCCATGCAATGTCTATAGCCACTTTTCTTTCGGTATAGTACCTTTAGAACCGTACATTACCTGCACAGACAGGTACCTAAACACTAGCTCTGTTCTGCGTTTTCACCGGAGACAGTTTTCTTAAATGGAGGCAATATTGGTCTATCGACATAAACTGTGCATTTCATTTGAAAAGAAGTCGGAATTAACAAGTTCCCAATCGGAAATTCCAACTGAAACGCCTGTTGAGTTTCCGACTCGGAAATTCAGGAGAACCTCACCGTCCTCAAAATCCAACATGGCTGCTCTGTGCATCAAAAGTAGTGAAAGCTGTAGGCATATACTGTTTATTAGCACTTCTGTCTTATTTGTGTCTCAGTTACCAGTCCAGATGGTAATAGCCATGGACAGTCATGCTCTGAGAAACAAGCTAAAACCATTTTTATTTATTCTCCATCTAGTTCTCGCTGTATTTCCTTTTCACTGACGACGCAGAGGAACATCTGTACCATTTGCAGACTGCAGTGTTTCTAGCTCCACCTTTCAGTATTGGATCAGTGTCCTAGGTACCTCAACAGAGGGGTAACGAAAAAACAGGAAGGAACGGAGCGGTTCTATTGGTACCATGCACAATGTTTGACAATGGAAACGCAAAAATAACAATTCTAATGTGTAACAAACTGAACTGTACTGCACTGCATTGCTTGGTGGTAACAAGGCTTTTGTGAAGCTGCAGCGGCCGCTCCGAGCTCAGCGAGCCCACCTGGTGTTCCGTTAAAATGTGCTCCCTATCAAGATGTGCTACTTAACGGTTCTGCACATGCGTAGGAGCATTATTTGATAGGCGATATTGGTCTATCAACATACACAGTGCATTTAATTTGAACAGAAGTCGGAATTAACAAGTTCCCAATCGGAAATTTCAACTGAAACGCCCGGCGGATTTCCGACTCGGAAATTCAGGAGAACCTCGCCGACCTCAAAATCCAACATGGCTGCTCTGTGCATCAAAAGTAGTGAAAGCTGTAGGCATATCATGTTTATTAGCACTTCTGTATTATTTGTGTCTCATTAAATCAGTCATACACACAGCACTGTCCAACTTCTATCTGGGAACATGTTGCTATGCTGTTTGTATGCACAAAATACAGCTTAATGCGTTGTTGAAAATGGTTAATTCTGACTTGTTGTACAGGAACATGGTCAACTCGGGTGTGACATCAGTCACAACTCTGGCTTCTGACTTCCAAGGTACGCAGCAACACAACCCCTGAAATCTAAAATTAGATAGTTTAACTTTTAGTGGCTTAGTGTGGCCAGAGAATACCTGCAGGCAATCAGTAACAGTCCTGTGACTCCTGCGACATGTTGACCATTAGCACTTCTGTCTTAATTGTGTCTCAATAAATCAGTCGTACACAGTACTGTCCATCATCTATATATGGACATGTTGCTCCGGTGTTTGTCCTCGAAAACACAAAACACAGCAGAATGCATGGTTATTAACTGGTATTAACTAACTAACTAACTAACAAAAGCTTTCAGTTTGAAAACAATAGAATATTTGACATTTTATTTCCATTGTGTATGACAGCGGTAACATTTAAGTGTATGTATTGTATTTGGGGTTCTTTGTCTCTTGTGTGCTTTGTGGCCACATTTTTTTTATAAGTGACTAATCTGTAGGGAATGCAACAACACTGTAGAGGCACCTACAGCTGGAAGTGATACTATTAAATCTGTGTAGCAGCAACCGCTTAAAAATAGTTCAATCTTCCATTGTCCTGTCAGGGTCTGAGTCTTGGGCTGCTGCAATTCACAGGAGGGCTAATCTTCATGCCTGGAAACAGTGACTCCTTCTGCTTTTTTGACAGTGAGATGTAATCACATTATCACATTTTATTTTGTGTCTTTCTGTGGCATGTTTGAGTGTTGAGCTTCCTCCTTTCAGCCATGCTGTTGAAAAGCCCTTCCCTCAGGGTGTCTAACTAAGACACTGCCACTACCTTATGATCTCACTGCAAAAAGCACATGAAAGATCATTCTCAAACACACACACACACACACACACACACACACACACACACACACACACACATGCACAAAGAGAGTGTGTGTGACAGAGATTACATCAATCACAGTATCTGCTATTGCACTCTATTCTTATCTCTGTACTGTTATCAACTCCCTCTGGACCATAAGCTCTGTTGACATTTCACCTCATTTCTGCTGTAAAAGACTTCCAAAGCCCTATTATCTTCATCACATGCCTCGTTTCAATTCCACTACTCTCTTGTTACATTAAAGCATTTGCGGGCACCTTCATATTTTCAGTCTTCCCTCTGGGATCATTTAAAATCACTGCTCTGTTTATAGTACATCGGGATTTCAGGCATGCATACACCTGTACTGTTTGAGTTTATCAACAGCATTTCTTATGAATGAGGTGAGGCTTATCAACCATTTACGAGAATGTGTGTTGACACACTCTTTGACGATAGCTCCCTGCGTCAACTGACTCAGTGAGTGTACGCTTATGTTTGCACCATCCACCCACAGAATGAGAATAAAGACAGCTGTGTCCATGTGGGAGATGGCAACTGCATCAAATTGAAAGGCCTGTCATTTGCATATTTGATTGTGAGTTGCTGCAATGTGTTGAGTATGTTCTGTGCTGTATGTTGAGCTACACCCCCTGCACAGCTCCTCTAAAGCAACCCATCCCCCAACAGAGACATTTTTGCTCTCTATGTGTGACTACATTACACCAGCTTCCTCTCCCCCACTGAGTGAGCCTTCTGAGCTGGTCCCTGGGGTTAGTGTCGGCGTGGAAAGCAGGCTTTTTACCCTGTCCATGGGATGTTATTGATGAGGAGAGGTAATGGATCTCCCCGCTGTGCTCACAGGGACACTGAGGATAAATCAGACAGTGGGTAAGACCCAACCAGCCATTCCACATCTCTCTAGACTCAACTGCCATTTCATTAGCTTTATTTATGGGGGTTCTGCACTCTTCTGAACCCCTGCCCTTTCCATCCTCTCACTGAAAACGCAGCTATTCTTCTTCTTCCTCCCTTATATAGTGCTATGGCAACCCATTTACACCCTTGTCCTTTTTTCCTCCCTTTTTCCTGGAAAACCTAGTATTCTCCCTCCCACACATTTTCCCAGGAATTATCCCCTCCCCGTCTAAGTGTAGTTTATGTAAAAGTGAAGATGTCAGCAGCCTGGAAACCTGCAGCCCGTTATCATGCGATGGACAAAGGCTGGATAGATAGTGGTGTGCTCTGAAGTGTCAAAGGACTCAGCACTGGCTGGGCTTTTAACATTAGACCCAACAGTGCAGGTCCATCCAACTCAGCACTTCACCTCTGGGCTTATGGCTCAGCCACTTAGCAAGAAAAATGCAGCCAAAACCGGCTTTGTCCTTGAGGGAAGAGAAGGAAATTCCTCAAGTGTACTTGCTGGAAAGAACTAAATGAACTCTTATCTTCACCATTGGTTCAAATGTCAATTTGTCTGCCAGAGATGGTATCCATTATTGGTGCAAAAGGTGAACTAGCTATCACGTCACTACCATATCCATGCCAACAGAAAACCACTTTGATTCCCTTCAGCTCTTTCATCTCAACTGCCAAGGTTTGTCACACAACTCTGACCAACACACTAGGAAAAGTCCACAACACCAAGACCTGATTTCATTTGTAAAAGGCATCAGTGTTATCACTGCTAGTGCTGTCTGTAGATGTTGCAGCATACTATCAGAGAGCAAATATCTGGACAAACTCACTATTTAATATCTCTCAAAAGCCTTACCAATACCAAAATGGGTTCCATGTGTGAATGTGGATGTGCATACATGATATATGCTGTATGATGTATCTGTATCTAATTTATGTAATGTATTGAAACCTGGATTATACATGAAGGCAGTGAATCATACTCTCCTTGCATGCTTTTTCCATTAGAAAGAGACAGAAATGTTTTTTTTTTTGTTCGTTTCATGGTGAACATTGATGTCATGACAGTCATGCTAGAACATGTCCATACAAGGTCCACTCTAGTTTACTCCACATGAATCCATGCAATCTAACAGATGGTTGACTGAGCTAAACTCCAGCGATGCTGTGCCACTGCCAGTTTCATTACGGGGGTTCACTTGGACATGAGACAAGTGTGAATATGTCTGTCACGCCCACGGCAGCCTATGATACCAAAGAAAATTATAGTATAGGCACAATTTGCTACATGAAAACAGAGAGCACATGACAACATGAGATGCTTAAATGTACGTCATATTGAAGCACGTAGAGGAATGGGTGATAAAGTATCTAAATATAAAAAATAAAAAAGGGTTTGCAAAAATAATTAAGTAGCACTTGTATCTGTTGTTGCTGCTCAGACATAGAAATACTGCTAAAATAAATAAGGAAAAAGGCTGTAAGAAAAACACATATGATCTTGATAAAGGAAAAAAAAGAAAAAATGAGAAAAAAGTGTGTGCTGGCCGTCGGCCAGGTGTGGACAGACTCAGGAAGTTAAGCCGGAATTCCAACAATGCAGGCAGTCGTTAGACTCTTCAGTGAGATGCTGCCATTTCTGCTCTCATTGCCGTCTTTGTTGCGGCGAGGAGTAGGCAGTTAGATTAAGTCTTGTTGCAGTGAATACATTTTGAGCCCTGCCTTTGCATTTTAAACCTAGATTGATTTGTGAATGATATGAGGAAAAAAGTGTCACGTTTAAGCAGATAAAAAGCAGGCCCCTCTCTCACTTTTCTGTCTCTCCCTCTGCCTCTAATATCTACAGAGAAAGATCATTTTCCCAGGCTGTTTGACTCGAGCCCAGTCGTGACAATAATGAATGCCAGCGATGGCAGGATGAATTATGTCTCAGCTAAAAATGTACATCATAGCCAAAGGAAGAACTTGACATGTAATTATACCAACATTAAAAATAGCAACACATGCCAAATACTATCCATCACCTTCATCTAAAGATCACAGTATTCATGAAACACATGATTTCAGATTTTCAGTATGTTTCTGATTTAATTGTGCTTGAATCTAATTAGTCTTACTGAACATGCCTCAAGTACTACAACCCTTGAAGACAATAGAAAACTAGGAGATGGCACCAGCAAATAAGTATTTGCAATAAAAGACAATCATTCACAAGGGGGAGCTCCATTAATCTGAGTGCTGTTTTGATGAGGATTTTCCCTCCAGCCTCCTTTCTGTTTCTGAAGAATTTTTTGTTGTTTGTCTTTTATTTCAGAGCCATAATGACTGTCTGCAGTGCATCTATCAACTGACAGCCTTTGAAATCTCCGAAGCCTGCTTAGCTGATGCAGTCACTCTCAGTGGTGCCTTTCATGTGGGCTCTGGATCTATGGAAACAATCCACTCCAGTTCTTTTTAAATAAATTGTAGAAGAGACACTTCAGGTTTTCTGTCCTAAATGGATAGGCTTCATATTTATTTTTGCAAGCATTAAAAGTGTCCCTTATTCAGATATCATGTATTTTAGGATCTCAAGAAAGTTCGCCTGGCCATTTGGGCTTTGTCTGATGCTCCATTAACTCTACAGGGGATCTGGCTGCAGATGAAACAGCTGTTTATATAAATAATAAACATTTGTGCTTTATCAGTGAGCTGACAAATTGGGCATTGCGGAGATGGGGGATAGATTATTCCGACATGTGCCTGGGTCTAGAAAGCCCAGCTAAAATAAACAGCTCTCTATCCTGCTCGGTGATGGCTGGATGAAGAGATGGTGGTTATACTGATGGTTAGAGGGGGTCTTCCAAACCACAGAGCAGAAAGAAAAACACGGGGAAGAAAAACAATCCCATCTGACATCATAGGGAAGGCTGCCGCTGAAATTTAGGTCAAGATATCTAGCCTGCCTGAAGTGTGGCAGATAAATGGCAAAGTCAGGTTGCCAACGCCCTGTCCAGAAGGAATGACATAATAAAAAATCAAAAGTATACAGCATAAAATGAAGAGAAACTAATTACCTTAGCCTGTCAAAACCAGCAGCAGGTGTCTTTCTTAAATGAGTCCCACTGACTGACTTCAATACTTTTAAACAAAAAATCTTTTCTGTGACTGAAATAGCTGCGGTATGGGTGGCAATTTTAAACGCCAGTATAGCTGTAAAGCAGACAGAGAGGTTTCCGACCATTTATAGGGCACTGGCTTCAGCAGAGTCATCACTCAGCATGGGATGTTGTGATCTCCCAAATACTATCCTTCAATGTTAAGTCACTGTATTCACAGCTTGTACTTCTCCACGGGCATCAAGCAGCACAGATGTAGACTTCCTGGAGTGTCAACGCTTGAACTGACCCCTTTTGGAACCTCTAAGAAGGAGAGAAAATACAGAGGGGTTTGTCCTCATAGATGATGTGAGAGGCACAATACAAGTTATTGATAATATGACAATGTGTGCCAACAATATGTTTGAGCAGCAAGGATGTAGTGATTCATATATGTATATATATTGTTATTATGTTATTATATGTAATTGTTTTGTGGAATATCATTGCATTGCTAGACAAACGGGCCTACATATGGATTGGATGGTGATGAAAGCAACATATAGGCCTAGCCAGCTAGCAAGCTACCATGACGTATGTCCTCATTCTCAATTGGCTATTTGTAAAGAAATACAAAGTGTATATAAGCAATTGGGTAGTGTAACCTTTTTACATTATCAGATAATATAGGCTACAGCATACACACTTACAGAAATCTATAAAGAAACATTACCATGTTTGAGATGATATGTAGGCTACATGTCGTTTGCAAAAATACATGTCAGACATGCTAAATGATGTGCAGAAACTTAGATAAAGAGGCACGTTGGTGCCGTTAAAGTTATGTTGTTTTGGTGCTTTATGATGATAAGCCACTTTAACACTAGAGTGCTATATCTCTGAATTAGTTGTGGACATGGGAAAAGTGCAATTCTTGAGAGGAGGGGCGAGAGAACACGCGGACCTATTGAGAGAGAGAGAGGCGGTTCAGTACCACTGTGGTCTCAGCAGCAGCGGCTTAGAGACTATAGTGTTGTTAGACCACTGTTGTGCAGGAACAGACAAGGCATAGCTGAAAACCGCCAGCGGAACAAATGAAAACGAAAACTACTCTTTCATGTGGATTAATTCAGGGGCGAGACACTCAATCGAAGCGAGAAGCTCTTTAAGCGAATTTGGACCGACTGACGAGGATTGGGACGTTTGCTACTGTACGATAGCACCGCCGAATGGTTTCTCTTGCCCCGCCGCTAAGGTTAGTTAGCTTCCATTGCTGGCTGTCCGTTTGGTTAAGGGGGGGGGGGTCTGTCTGTTCTGTTCTGTTGTTGGACGACGGGATCCGGCTATTCTTTGGAGGAGAATCATGCATAGCAGTTTGACCTTTTCGAGGCTAACGTTATACGTTACGTTATAGCTAACGTGACACGGTTGAACCTTTGGTAAATGTAGTTAATTTTACAGTTTAACTAGCCGAATGCTCAACCCACTACAATACTCATAGTTGGCTGGCTACCGTCAGCTAGTTAATTATTTTATAAATCACGAACACGTGCTACATGGCTAGGCTAAGCTAGTTAATAGCTATCGGTGTTAGCTAGCTAGCTACCGTCAGCTAGCTGTCAGAACTGCGGAGTAGCTAACGCCAATTTTATGAACAGAATTAATCCTACATTGGTATTCTCTGTGTAACGTTAAACACAATATTCTCCACACAACACTACCAATATCCTCTATTAAAAATAATGACAATTTACTTATGACCAAGTGTCAATAACGTAACGTTAGGCTATGTTATATTGTGGTATCTGGCTAACTGAATTAGCCTGCTAACTTGGCTATGCACAGAAGCGCCCGGTTTGCGTTTGTAAACATAGGATTTACATGAAGTTGTCTTAGTGCGCTCTAGCGATAGCTAATCTAACGTTAGCCGGTAACGTATTGCTTTGTTGTCAGGCGGGTGATAACTAAGCAATGATGGCAAGTACACACAAGTTAAAAGAAAGGTAACGTGAGTTAGCGTAAGTGGTTGGTTGTCTCAGATCGATAATTTGCTTTTGTGAAAGTAACGTTATGCTTGCTTTTGAGTTGGATCATGTTTTTTTCACCAAGTTTATTTCTAACATTTTAACGGAATGTCCCACCAAGTGAGGCGATCGTTAACATAAATAAAGTAACCATGTGATGATGTGGAAATAAGCGGATGTCTGTTTTTGTCAGCTGCCCGATCTCTACAACCACATCATGATACGCAATAACATACATTCTACTTTTTAGCTGTCACTTACACGAGAACATTTCTTTGCTGCATTATCCCAGCCAAATATATAGATATGTAGATACTTTATTCATCCCGAGGGAAATTTTCGAATGTGATGTGTAAATGTGTATTTATCTACCTCTAGCATTGCGCCAGTACATTAAACAGTACATTTTTTTTTATCAGTTTTTATGTTGTGTTGCGAATCAAACAATGTATGAATAATATTGAATGCTTAGGTGGTGTGTAGTTTGATCCATTGCTGTTGGGTGTTAAAACATTTTTTTTGGAAAGGATTCTTTGTCAATACATGTATGGATGGGACACTTGTAACACCCACTGTGAGGTTAGGCTAATTTTCCTCCTAAAACAATCTAGGTGTAACCAAAATATCTCCAAAGTGCATGAGTATACCAACAAAGCATGACATACTCATGCACTTTCTTTGAACTATGCTGTCAAATTTGGGGGGGGAATCAATTCTATTTAGGAGTGCACGATATGAGGAAAATATGCGATAACGTTGACATTTGCATTAACGATATTACTTGTGATAAATTCTGCTACAACAAATTGCTTGTTGAATTGAAAACAAATGAAAGGAAATTATGACATTTTAAAGTGCGGGTTTCTACTGATTCTTTCGCAATATGTCGTAGCCTTTTGCGATGTGTTTATTGTGCCAGTTAATTTTGCGGTGATGATTAAAAAAAAACGATATTGTGCAGCCATAATTCTTTTCCTCTGTTATATTTACACACACACACACACACACACACACACACACACACACACACACACACACTCACTCACACTCCAATACACACATGCACATATATAGTAGGACCTATAAACATATTATGTATGGAGAGATGTCAGAGCGAGGGGTCTGCCTCAGGATGGCACCCTGAGCAGTTGGGGGTTTGGTGCCTTGCTCAAGGGCACCTGGACAATGCCCAGGATGCAAACCGGCATTTCTCCAGCTACCAGTCCACACCTCGTACTTGGTATTAGCTACTGCCGCCCCAAAACACATCATATGCAAGTGTTATCTTGGCATGCAAATAGTTTTAGGTTTATGGTCCCAGGCTTTAAAATATGTGTCTCTGAAATTGATTATGTAATCCAGGGTTACCCCAGGAAATTGTTTAGCCGAGGTGGTAAGCCATGATCTTAATGCATCTCAACTCGTGATCCAATAATATTACCTATAAACAATAGCCACAATTAGGCCTGGGCAATATATTGATATATGAGGCTAGATAACGTTTTATATTAGGGATATCGTAACATGACACCTGTTGTCCTTTCCTGGTTTTAAATACCTCATTACTGTAAAGTGATGTCATTTTCTGAACTTACCAGACTGTTCTAGCTGTTCTATAATTTGCCTTTACCCGCTTAGTCATTATATCCACATTACTAATGATTCTTTTCTTTTTAAATCTCATTGTGTAAATATTTTGTGAAAACACCAATTGTCAACCCTACAATATTGCCTGCAATATCAACATCGAGGTTTTTGGTCAAATATATCGTAATATTTGATTTTCTCCATATCGCCCAGCTCTAGCCACAATCATTATAGCATTTGCTATTTGAAATGACACACATATTAGTTGCCCCTTAAAGGGATATTTCACCGCTGGAAAGATGAATATGTATTTAAAGGGATATTTCACCGTTGGAAAGATGAATTTATCTTTAAATTGGGTCACTTATGTAGTAGAAATGTGGGAAAAAAATTAGAAATTGGTGCCTTCTAGGCTGAGAAAAGCCAGAAAATATGTTTTTGGCTCATGTGGATGAAAGACACCAAATCCCAGAATGCACTTGCTTCGCTGCTTTGAGTCCACTCCCAAGCCACGCCTACCGTTTACAGACAGACAGTGAGGCATTCAACTCAAGTGTGTTTTATTGTCATTTCAACCATATACACAAAAACAACGTTTCACCGTGGCTCAAATGGTGTTACACATTTAAAATATATAAAAACAACATACGATACAGGCTACATTTAGTGCACACACATTATAGGCTCTGTAAAGTTCAGCTAACGCATGCTAGCATTAGCGATTGGTGGGCTGTAAACACAGAGTATAGACACAACCATAAATTTGCATGGAATGTATAATGGTCGGCATTTAACAGTCACAAACTCCACCAGCAGTTAGTTGGATACAAGCACCTCATTTCTATATTTCTATATTTTCCGTCTGTAATAAAGTTTCCTGCATATTCTCCGATCTGTACCACTGTATCCCGGTGGTACGCATGTGCGGTAGTTTGAATGCACGTAATTGTTGTAAAAGTTTGTTTAGCGAAGCTTCAAGGTGGCTGACACTCTGCTCCGCTCGGCTACCATCGGCCAGTGACAATCCCACTCCCTATGGGCGGGTTGAAAACATGCAGAACTAGCTGGCTGTAGTTCATAGACTCTGGGCAAAAATGCCTCCGATGCCGCTAAATGACGATTTTTGCGTCATCAGAGGCTTTTTTCCAGACACACAATACAGAGAAGTCTCGTCTCAGGAGACATGAGGGAGGGAAGCAAGCACGGCCATTCGAAAATACTACCGGGTTTCTACTGATACAAAGATTAATGCTAATCGGTGAAGTATCCCTTTAAATTGGGTCATTTATGTAGTAGAAATGTGAAATAATTTTAGAAGTTAATGGCTGTGTCTCATTTCGCATACTTCCGTTAGTACACTGCTAATGTGCACTGACCACTTACTGCCGTAGTGCCCACTTTCGATGGTTAGTATTGTCCCAAAAGGAACACTTACATTAAAACACTTACTGGAAATGACGAGCGGTCGGCTCGGCTCGCCGCCTCTCAAAATCTGACGAAAATCTTTGAAACTGACTTTTGTCGATCTGAAATGAAGACAGATTCAGCAACTGCATGGCCTATTTCTCGCTTAAAATGTTTTCAGAAACACGTTTCGGTGAACTATTTTCGTAAAATACGAGATCGTATTCTGAACGAGCCGCCATTATGCTCGGTTGTGAAATTCGGGAGAAGCCAGGCCCACGTGACGCGTTCGTCCAATCAGCTGCTGGTCAACGTCCCTGGTCCCTCCCCTTTCCTCTTTGTAGTCAAGATGGCACCCGTTTAGTGCGCGTAGTGTCCATCGTTCCACACTGAACTTTTTGACCGTTTTTAGGGGGTCATCCGGGTACTTTCAGTGCACTGACTTTTTGCGTTATCTACACTATATACTTAAAACTAAGTGTTTGAAGTGTGCAAGTAGGCGGTTTGAGACACAGCCGGTGCCTTCTAGACCGAGAAAAGCCAGAAAATCTTGGGTATTTTTGGCTCATGTGGATGAAAGACAACAACTCCCAGAATGCAGTTGCTTCACTTCCCTACGAGGCCACGGCTACTGGTTACATAGTGCAGTCAAGTCAAGTGGGTTTTATTGTCATTTCAACCATATACACTGCATATAGTGAAACGTAGTGAACGTTTCACCGTGGCTCAAGTGGTGTTACACATTTAAAATATATAAAAACGCATTTTATAAAAACGACATTATAAAAAAACGAAATACGAGGCTACATTTAGTGCACACATTACTTAAAGTAGAGCATTTAAGACAGACAAGGGACAGGACAGACAACAGACAACAAAAGACAGGGCATGAGTAGACTTGTAACAGAGCACTGATTGTTATAAGTTAGGTTCACCGTGAGGTGAAGGTAGAATATAAGAACTTTCTTGAGATTTGCATGGTTGAAATCACCAGCTACAATAAATAGTCAATCCGGATGTGCGCTTTGGCGCTCACTGATAGCTCCGTAAAGTTCAGCTAACGCATTGGTAGCATTAGCGCTTGGTGGGATATAAACACAGCCGGGAATTCGCGTGGAAATGTAGAATGGTCGGCATTTAACAGTCACAAACTCCACCAACGCATATTTGTGTGATATAGCTCTGTAGAATCATCACTGTGAGTGGCCCCTTTTAACATTGTCATTTCATACATTGTTATTATAAAATGATAATGATATGGCTGATTTTTTGGCTTTAACCCTAACTAATGAATGTAAACATTTTTCTATAAGCTGTTATTTAAGTTATTACCCTTACATTTGTGTTAATACTTGGATACATTAATGCTTGATGGGATGGATATTTTGTGGTGTGTACACAGTTTAGTTGGTCCTTCAACATAAAGTATTCAGGTGTTATGCTAAGTCATAGTGCCTGCAGACAGTTGGTGTGTCTTACAAGGCAGCCTAGAGAGCACAAAGTCTGCCAATAATTCATAATGGTGTGACATTACTGATTTGTGTTGTGTGCTCATAGTACAGTGTCAGCTAAGCAGTTTGCATTATAAAGAGTTGGAACGAGAGTGAGGATATATCTCTCCCTTATCCAAAAGGGTAATGTGGGCAAAGATAATCGCGTGCTCAGTGTGGTACCTCAGGGAGACTGTTTCAGTGCTAGTCGAATTTCAGCTCGTATTATGAAACACAACACAGTTGCGAAACTGGAAAGGGGAGAGTTCTTGCTTATTTTATTTTCTGTGAAAGAAGAGTCATCAGTGAATTGTTGTGGTAATAAAAAGCATGTTGCGTCATCATAAATCACGAAAAAGATTTCCATTACAATTCACAGAGGCTGTCCTTCAAAGGCAGAAATGTCATAAATTGTCACTTTTCAGTAGGACAATAACTATCTGTTACTTCAACCACCAAGTACTCTAAACATTCTAATGATTGATTAATATTTACCACTATCAGATACATATATACATTTATTAAATGTACATCATCTTTTTTAAAGAGCAGTCATAATTATGAGAGAAATTTTCTAGTTCAGACCCCTAAAGAACAATTGTTTTTCTTGTACAAGACATATGATGTTTGTTATTGATTATTTACAATGATCAGCAAGTAATGAAAAGACCATCATGAAAACCTACAAGAATGTGGGTCAAGCTGCATCGTTACAACTTTTGTTTCATCAGTATATGCCACGGCTGTAGCTACTATGGCTGTCAAAATTGGCCAAAAGTTTAATATTATTAGGGCTGTCAAACGATAATTTTTTTTAATCGCTGAATTTCTATAGTTAATCGCGATTAATCGCATGTTATATCACATGATTAAAATTCTATTTTGCATTTCAGAACTGTTTTTAAGTACAAGCAATTCGTTACCAGTGTATCTTGACTGGGAATCAAAAGGAAGGAAGGTTATTTTTTGAACTTGACTTTAAGATTTGTATTCGTTTATTATTTATTTACTGTAAACAAAAGAAAAATGTGTGAATCTGTCATTATTGCACAATTCCTCCAAGTACCTAACTAAAAAAACTAAAAATCCCTATCCTTACCAGAGTCAGTATAGTGTGCAGTAACTTCTAAATCATTTTGATTACTCACTGACGTCCAGTGATTACCGGTTAATGAGACAGCGTTTGCACTTTGCAGCAGTTCCAGTTGGGCTGCTTTCTCCGTGTCGTACAGGCTGTGTGTGCGTGAAACTACCGTCCCCCTCGACGGCAGTGCATAAGACGGGTCAGAACATGCCAACCGTAGTACGTCTTTAAGACCCGAGTCTTCTACGATGCTGACAGGTCTGCAAGTTGCCACCCATTTCGCAAGAGCCGAAGTAATTTTTTTGGATTTGGTTTCATCCACAGGTCGGCGAGTAGCACTCTCCAAACTAGTGCTTTGCCTGAGCCCGCTAGCATCAACCTGAGTCACGTTAACTGTACTACTATGCTTAGCTCGTAGGTGGTAGCTCAAGCTTTACGTGCTTCGGTGATATTTTAGTTCGGCTTTGCACAATGTGCATGTGGCTTTCGACTTGTCTAATGGGCTGTCCAGGAGTTTTGGAAAATAAAAAGTGCCATTCAGAATTGCGTTTTCCGCTGTCTTTCTCCATCGTGCCTGCAGCAGTAGGATGTGTTACGAGGAAGTATGGCAGCTTGATGATAAGTAAAGGTGCGGCAAAGGGTCAAAGTAGTAGCCTGTTAGGCTCGACGCAAAGCCGAGTGAAGTGTAAAATAAATGAATAAATGGAGGCATGCGATTTAAAAAAAATAAAAAAAAAAAATAATAATAATAATTAAAAATAAACGCGTTAATGCTGACAGCCCTAAATATTATATAAAGTTTGAATATTCCTTTATAAACACATAGGTTTGAATATATTCAAATATCTTTTTTGCGCATTATATTGCCAAGAGGGTAGTCTGGCTATCACCAGACCAAGCTCAATCTTTTAAGATTGAACATTAGTCTGGGGAGTCTGCTCTGTATTTTCTACTGCACAAGAGGCGTGATCAACGGGCATAGTTCAAATGACTCTGTACGCAATTGGATAGTCCTTCAACCAGTCAGACCAACGATCCAGGTGACGTACTTTGCAGAGCGAGGCAGAGCTAAAGCCGGCCGGTAGTAAAAAAACAAACAAACAAAAAAAGGTCGGTAGTAAGGCAAACGCATCCTTCTTTTGTAGGAATTGTTCCAGGGCAAGTTTCTGTTCCGTTTTCAGAGAAAACTTGGCTTTGAAATCTTTTAAAATGGCAGTGACAGTGGCATCAACAGGTTGCTGCGCTTCAGTGGCCGCCATGTTGAATGTAAACAAAAAGCTGCTTGCCTTCGCTTCTCTATCGTCATCGTCAAACAATACAATTGGATACGTAACTACTTGTGTAAACTGTATATTTATTTCAACATAAACATGTCTTTTTAAAAGATCTACATACTTGAAAATAAAATAATGTCCTATACCGTAAAACTTAATTTATTTATCTTTCTAAAGCCTAAAGCATGCAGGTGGCAGGACGTGGCGCAGATTTCTTCAGGTCACCGACAGAAGTTAGTTGGCGTTTTCGTGTTAATCACCCTTCTTCACCCTTGGTGGTTTGTTTTCTCCCAGTTTCGTGCCAGCCGCATGATAGAAATCTTATTATGACACCCACTCAATCTCCGGACGACTGGGACATTAGACGACCTTTTTAATAGGAATCTCAACGTTTAGAGTTGTATAAAGAGCAGGGCTCCCGGGCCCACGCGAGAATGCGGCAGGCAGACAGCTGCAGTGGTGCTGTTTTTCTCGCCCAAACGAATAATAATTTTCATATTCCATAGCCAGTCTTCATCCCTTTACGCCAATTCAACATGCTGAATGCATACAGCCCAACTCAACCTGTTGGCTTGGTTTGTCCGGATTGTAAGACATTATTTTGTATCTGACATAGCCTTTGTTGAAATCTCAACCTGCATTTTGAATTTTCATTTGCAGACATTAAATCCAATAACTTATTTAACCTTGTGCATCTGAGTGTTCAATGGTGAGCTTCTTTAATTTAGGCAGATAAAGTCATGGATCTATTCAGATGTTACTGTTCCACGAATGAGATTTTCACACTGCATAATCAACTGAAGTTTATACTGAGAACACAGCACATGATATGATGATTAAACGGAAATGACACAACTGTGGTATTCAGCGGTGGACTTTATGAACCCTTAAGTTAACGCGCAGAAACCAAAGAGGGAAATGTGAGGCTGTCACCATAAAAATCTGCCTCCCAGGCGCATTCCCTCCTTCCACCCAGTTTCCCTCTCACTGAATGAGAAACAGCAGCTGTCTCGCACTTCTTGCACACTAGTGGACTGCACCTGGTAGGTTTCGTGTGTGGAGAATGTTATGCTTGACTCGGTGTGGTATAATATTATGATCAGGCGCAGCTGGTCTGTTGCAGTTCCTCAAATTACTCACAATCAAAGTGCCATTGAACTGGACACGGTGCCACCTCAGTTCAGTGACCGCACCATTTGTACCATTGTACGGTTTTCTGGGATTGCCAAATGGAAAACCCATGATTGTGACGTGTTTGAGGAAAGTGGCTTTCTCATATGGGCCCATGCAGATCCTGCAAGTTGCCATTAGCCTCATGATTTTATGCCCTCTCCTTTAGGATTCAGTCATCAAACTTTAATGGTAGCATAACTTAGGCAAAAGAAGTTGAGGGTTTAGGGCTGCAACTAACGATTATTTTCATTGTTGATTAACCTGGTTATTTTCTCGATTAGTTGTTTGGTCTAAAAAATTGTTAAAAATGACGATTAGTGCTTTCCAAAGCCCGAGATGACGTCCTCAAATGTCTTTGTTTTGTCCACAAAGGAGTAAAGAAATTACAAAATATTCACATTTTAGAAGCTGGAATCAGATGTTTTCTTATAAGCCAATTAATTGATTATCAAAATAGTTGGTGATTAATAGGTGACAACTAATTGATTTAAATGCTGAATGCACGTTGAATGAAACCAGCATTCCACATTTGTTTTTCTGAGTTTGTTGCATGTTATGATTATCTGAAGAACACCAGCTGCTCTAAAACATACAGAAATGTATGATATGTTATCCTTATCTGTGAGTTCTGTAAACATTCAATTCTTTCTCTTATGGCCTTGCATTTGCCTTCTGTGTGAACAGACTGATCTCATGAAGTGGCGTATGTATGACACGCCAATTCATATGCCATGATTTGCGTTTTATAAAGACGCATACTCGCTATTTTGCGTGTTTATCAACGGCGTTTGGCCTCCATTGACTTACATTACCTTGCGATTGCGTGTGAATTGACACCGTATGAAAGGCCGAAAATCCGCGTGAGGAGGTTGGTTGGGGGTGGCGGATGGGTAAAACACAGGGCTTTCACCCAGGAGAACGGGGGTTGCGTCCCTCGTGTGATGTTTCCTTTCCATGTTTGTTCTTTTCCTAAACCCAACCCCGTTCTTCTTTTCCTTATCCAAACTGTTTTTTCTTTTCAACCCAACCCCCACACGCCACGTGGCTTTAAGGTAGTTACACACCAACCAGACGGCCGACCGTTGGCAGAAAAGGCAGTTGGACTGATCAGTCGGGTCCCCGAGGTCCAAAAAGTGCCTCAGAACACACCGAAGAGACGCCGATTTGAGCATACGCTCTGCGCGTGCGCGAAAAATAATGTCTCCATAGCAGCAGGCGGCGCTGCTCTGTATTGTTTCCATTAACAGTCTGATTTTTTCCCAGAAAATGAAAACCGGCAGCTGATTGGACGAACGCGTCACGTGGTTCATTTTTCTCGGGAAATTCACAGCCAGGCTGTCATGGCGGCTTGTTCAGAATACGATCTCATATTGTACTAAAATAGTTCACCGAAACGTGTTTCTGAAAACATTTTAAGCGAGAAATAGACCATGCAGTTGCTGAATCTGTCTTCATTTCAGATCGACAAAGGTCAGTTTAAAAGATTTTCGTCAGATTTTGAGAGGCTCATCCGCTCGTCATTTCCGGGTGAGTCCCGACTGCCCTGTCTCCGACTGAGCATGTCGGGTCGGCCAAAATGAAGGCCGACAGCTCCTCAGAAGGACGATGGCACGGAACACACCGAACAGACTTGAGTCACCGACCTCGCCACACGGTCCGATGGCCGATAATCGGCTCTGTGTGTCCGCGCCCTTAGAAAGATGTTGCAGACTGCAGTCAGCTGTATGCAACGTAAACATACACGCGGACAGCTGAAAATGCGTACAGATAACACGCCTCTTGGCTTTAGGAAAGTGGCGTGTATGTTTACGCAAAGTCATGATGTCACGTTGGTGTGAATTACTTGCCAGCCCTGTCAAGCTGTACAGTATAATCTGTGATAGACTGCAGTGATACTGTGTCAATTGTTGTGGCAATAACTGGGAACCTGCTACTTGTACACTTCTGTTTTTTTTTTTTTTCCAACTGCCAACTGCAGCCTTTGCTGCTCAATCAAGTAACCACAATGACAAAAAGTACTAAGTAAAGTTAGGTTCAAGTTTAGTTTATCATTTTTTTGTTCAGAGATGTCGAAAATATACTATTACAAATACAGATTGTATTCTTTAGGCTACACACTGCTTAAATAAGACATTTTAATTTGCACCTGTGAAATCCTTTGACATTTCAGCCTAAAGAAACAATGTAACGTTTTTTAAGTTGTTGATTCTAAACAGCCTTAACAAAACCTGTTTTGCTTTCATATTGTGGTAATGTTTTTTAGATGTTTCTAGTTCTTTGAATATGTGTTATAACATGTTCTCATAGTCTTTCATCATTTACATTTTAATTGATGTGCTTCAATGGAATTGATCCAAACTACTGTCAATTACTTAACTAACTTTAATACTTGCTATAATTGTCTATCTAATGAATTACTGTATATAATACCATTGTTTGCCCAAGATTTTTTTTTTCCAGCAGCGGTGCTGAAGTGTGCCTGTTTTGTTTTGTGCCAGCCGCTGACAGGGGAAGGGCTTTGTGCACAGTTGTAGATGTCGAATTACGTTTAATAAAATGCTTCAAGACTTCATGGCTTTCCTCCCTGTCTTCTGTCATTCTACTCTGCCTCTTTCCTCTCTCTCTTTTCCTCTCCCTGTCCTCCACTCGCCTATTTCCATGCTTTCCTGTCTCATCTGTACTACCTGCGTCCTGTCGAATAATGGAATACATGAAGTGAAGTGGTTGAGTAAGCAACCTGTACAAATTAAATCAAATAACTGCCTGCGTAACCTGCTACAGGAGACAAAATACCTAACCTGTCGCACCAGATGGATTGGTACACAGAACCACTTGTCAATGGTGTCGAATCTGTCCATCTACAAGCAATCAGATACAACAAACCATATGACGTAGTAGGGTAGCAGAACCAGTTGGTAAATCAAACTCGCTGAAGAGCCTAAACGTCTTTTCCATTGAGAAAAGCCTTCAGTGTTGTTCTTTGCTCTTCTTTCAATGAAGAAATACTCGCCAGTTCTGATATAACTGATGCTAATGCGGCATCTACGCTAAAATCTTTAGGAGCCGCCAGTGTTGTTCTAAAGATTATATTTGTTGGGTATGTTAGGCCTTTAATTCCACAGGACCGCTGAAGCCATGAAAGGGGAGAGAGAAGGGTAATGGCGTGCAGCAAAGGGCCGCAGGTCGGAGTCGAACCCGCAACCACTGCGTCGAGGAGTAAACCTCTGTATGTGTGCGGCCACTCTACCAACTGAGCTAACCCAGCCACACCCACCATTGTTGTTTTGACCAAACGGTCACCTGTGCGCCCTAGCGTGTTATGTAGGTCTGTCAGCATTGGCCTAAAATGACATTTAAATATTCCTTCTAAAATAAATACACAAGTTGAAATATATTTGAATATCTGTTAGATGTTTAATAAACACGTTGTTCGGGATCAGCTCTCTGCTCGGATCTCATCGCCTGATCTTGACTCACTTCCACACCATCGCATTCTCCCGGTCCCAGCCTGCCGCTACCTTTTTTTTTTTTTTTCTTTTTTCTTTTTTTTTTGCCTCTACTCTGTCCGAAATAGCGGCTGGGTTCAGCAGTCAGTCTGCTCCTCTCTTGTTCAGCTGGATTGACCAGCAGCTCATTGAAACTAGCTTACTAACTAGCTGCCTAGCATATGTGCTTCAGACTAAAGCTAGTGACAATGTGCTCAATGAATCAAGCTTGCACGCTAAGATACTGCTGGTATAAGCGGGGCCAAACCATAATGGGGTTAACTTCTGTTAACTTAATAATTAAAAAAAGTTACTTACATCCCTTAATGTGTTAACTCAGAAGTATATAATAACCTTTTGATTGCATGTTGTTTTGTGTGTTACTAGAAAAGTACAAGCCATTTATTATTCATAAAGCTTTCTATTTTGATTTCCATGGCTATGAAATGGAGTTACTATTAAACAGTCACCCATGTTTAAACATACTAAAAGAGAGGCAGACACTGGATAAGCAGAGATTAGAAATGGCTTTGTGGTAAGTGATTCACTTGACTCTTACGCAACACTGATGACAGCATGTTACAGGACACGGCTCTTGTTTATGTGTAGGCTACGGCTGTGGGTAGCGTTATATTTATCTCTGATTAGCCTAGCTTTTCTTCTGGGAATGTGTGTTACAGCATAGTTTGTTTTTCACAAGGTACGCAAGCCAAGGTCACACACCTCAGGGTTGATGATCTTACAGTGGAAATACGAGTGACGTGTAACAGTGAAAGGTATGAAGACCAAAATGGAATGTAATTACAGGTTATGGTGTGCTTGTGTGGGGGAATTGACTTGTCTTGACATGTGTGCTGGATCCATGACAGTGCAGTTTGTTAAAAAAAAAAAAAAATGTCCCCTAAGTGCATCAAAACATCAAGCTGCTGGTGTGACGTCTAGTGTGTGTTTTGTGATGTTTGGGTATTTTCCCCACTAAATCATTGTTTTCTGTCCATAATTCAAAACCTTGTAAAACTTGTGTATCAAATCTAGCTGGGATGTCTTGTTTGGTATGTTGTCTGTGTAAATAACGCCAGCATGCATGACCATTAGTGTTTGGCAGTGCACATGCACACCCTCACACTGTACACACACACTTGAACCCTCTCATGCATAAATAGAAGCTCTGTGAGGCTGCTGTCACAAACAGAGGCACTCAGTTGCATGATGCCACACAGAAGAACATTTTAAAGCTCTTGAATAATTAAGTAGCAGTGGGGAGGAAGTAGGTCAGCCCAGCAGACAAGTGCACTCCTCAGTTTTATTTCCTGCTCCTTTTATTCTCCTAGAGAATAAAGAGGGATTTGTGAGTGGATGGAGACCTCCTACATCAGAGCGACGCTGTCACATTGTGTCCAGCTGAGCTGACGAGTGTTGGGTGTAGTGCCATCCAAGAGGTCTATAGAGAGTATTTTTGGGCATCAGTAATTAACAAATAATCAGTAACTGCAATCATTCAATTTCAACCGCAGTGTTTGATTGTTTGTCATTCATGGCATTTCTTTGCATTATTTTTTAGGGGTAATCAATACAGATTAAGGGTAATTTAATATGAAACCACTAGTACAAGTGATGGTTTTTTAAGTTGTCAATCAGCTGGGGCTAGTGCTGGCATTATCCAGGCTACATCTCGCAAACTGATTTTCCATGATGTAATTTAGGTTTAAGAGAAAATATCTGCTTACGGTTTGACTCAGCCTGGTCAAGTGCATGCTAGACCATCAGCAGATCGGAAAAAGGATAATAGGTTTTATGTTGTAGGAATCAGAGTAGACATCAGAGATGTCAGTCATGTCTGTCATTTATCATAACACACGCTACAGATAACTATAGAGCTGCATTTTTTTTTTGTGTGTGACAATTTTAATCAGCAAAAATACTGTTTCAACGTTCCATTAAATAGGCTATGTGCTCCATCTAAACAACTACATACTGCTCTGTGCTCTCGCATTGTGGTAGAAATCTGTTTTTGGAGTTGGGAGTCAAGAACAAGTATTATGTGATGTGCAGTGTGTGAAGGCCTTAGTTGTACACCGGCCAACAGGGAGGGGGAAGGGGGAGCCTTATGTAATTTCACACAGTGTCGCCGAGGCAGCCGGCAGCAGGGGAACAGGCAGGAAATCCAATAGCTGCTCTGCTGTCCAGCCTGGATACAGCTGCACGATCACATCTGGAGGTACAGGCCAGCCAATCACTGGTCCTGTTCATCTCTCTCCTCCTCCTCCTGTCTCCTCTCTTCCCTGTCATACACACACTTTTACAGCCTGTGTTCAAATAATGCTAATGTTAGATAGAGATAGATTAGATAGACAAATATCATTAATACTTCCTTTTTACAGTTGTCATTTGGTAATATGTTGCTGTGGGGAAAATGCAAGCATTACTTTTGTTCTACATTATTACTGATAACACCTGCCCTACGATTATAAGAATTATATTCAGGGCCACCACCCAGTTACACTACAGTCCAGCGCAACTACAGTGCAGCCGCCCCACACTAAACTAGTCTCATGTTTTCCTGTAACACGTTAAATGCCTTTGTCCATCATCTGTCATGTGAAAATATCACATTTCCATATTAAGAAACAAAAAAGTGTTGTCCTGGTCCTTGCTCGGTTATTAAATCCCAGTTTTATAAAGCAATTAGAAACAGGCCGCACATGCTCTGTGTTGCGCTGTTCTCTGTTTTGCTGCTTTCCGTTTAAGTCACCTTTTAGTAGTTAAGCTTGTCAGGGTGATTTATACCGTCAATGTTTAGTTGGGCTGTCCTCAAGTGGCAGCAATTCTGCACTAGCAAAGAGCTAGCAACTAATGCTACAATACAGACCAAAAGGCTGTGTCTTTTTGTCTTGCTTACTGTTCAACTGAAAAGTGATTAATAAATACTGAGCTATGGTTAAACATTTAAGGCTAAACAAGCAAACCAGTGCTTACATTTTATTCATCCCATTTGGTCCACATTTAGTGACTGTTCTAGATTAGGCTAGTTCTATGCAGTTATATTTGAGAATGCCGCTTACAGTTACAATTCAGTGGTGTCATCTCTGACGACGTTAAAGATATTTCAAATGAAGGTTTTATGTGTTGCATTTTACACACGGTTTATATTTCAGTGCTACTTTCATTTCACTTCTATTGTTTTTCAGGCCTCGCTTGTGGCTGTGGGGGTTTCTTTTGTGCTAATCATACGGTTTTTAACAGGATGGGAAGTATGCCGTTGAGTCAGATTGTAAATGAAATGTGTGACAGGCTGTGGTTAAGGGAGATTATTGCACCTCTCTGTTTGGTACTAATAGCTTTGTGCTAGCCACCTGCCTGCCAGGAACTGTTATATATATCAAGCTGGCACACACACAGGCAATACTTACATCACCTGCTGCCTTTTATAGCCTCTCTCTAGCTATGTTTCCAGCCACTTGTCAATCGAATTATCTGAAGTTCGCTATAAATATTCATGCGAATAATGCTGGTGAAAGTGTGTTTCCATCCAACAGCTTTTTTATGTGATTAACTTCTCTTTTTTTTTTTTTTTTTAACAACATACAAAACATACAATTCGCAATATGAACTCCCCCCTTCATCACCACCCAACCAGACAGAAAAGGTGACACAGTAATTACAATATTCAAGACCATTCAACAAATAATAATAAAATGGACAATAAACCATAAACCAAATAAACATATGTATAAATGACAACACCATAAGCCCATCATATACGTCTCTGCCCGGTACAAAACTTCTTAGGAGCCCTCCAGAAAGCTCAGCTACTTTCCCCATTTTCTAAAGTAGACATCCATCAACAGCTTTAAAGCGAATAAAAACCTGTGATTAATGACGTCACATGTTTTTTTTGTGGTGAAATTGATATATCAAATAGATTTGAAACATTTTAAGGGGTTTCCATTATTTTCACACTGAATCTCACAACATTCAAGCTTACATTAGCGAACAAAGTCTGCTAGCCGAAATAGATCGTGCCGTCTACCTACAAATGATTCGTATTGCACAAGTTGTACTAGTGCTTATGTGCCAGCTGATAGCGACATATCGAGCTATAATAAGACAACAAGGAGGCCATCAAAACATCGCTATGATGATGCAGATGCACGTTAATGCCAGACGACAACTTATCTAAAATAGCCGTTATAGTTCGCTCTTCAGTTAAATTTAAAAAAGTCTCTTGTCTCCTCGTTCGTCCACTTATATCTGTCTTTGTTGACACCCGCCATGTCAGCAAAGAAAGCGGAAATGTCCTAAAACTTTTTCTTCTTTGTTTTATGGCGGGTTGCAACCATAAAATGACTTAAAACGTATTCACAATTAATTATTTATTCGGCAAATGACGTTTCCGTCAGCGTTTATCACATAAGCCGTTAACTGATTAAGAGGAAATCGGATGAGATCGAATGTACAAACTTTGTGTCGATATTCATGAAATTCAGTCGAATTTTACTGTTTCCATAAGGCATTTTTCATTTGATATTACTTAAATCGCGTAAGAACGTGTGGATGGAAACATGGCTTCTGTCACCTAACATGTCATTTTACTTTCCTGTTAGTAACTCATTCTCTTGCTTGCCTGTTTTCCCGATCATGGTAGGAGGACCTTATTAGTTTGGATTTAAAGATTTTTGAGATTCCTCTGACAATGTTACATTATTTTTGACTGGCAAAGCTGAATAATGAGTTTTGTTACATTGCATAGTTTTTAGCGTACAAATATAAGTCTGTGTTCATCTTGTCTGCTATATTTTGAGGTTAAACGTGTACCCACAGTAAAATATCTTACATGTTGACCCCTGGACTACATTGATTTTGTGGTGTCTTCCCTTTTTTGTAATGTCAGTGTGACAGTATCTACCAGTAAAGGGGTATTCCGCCTCGTCAGCATTGACTTGGATGTTACTGCGTGGCAGTATAAAGGGCATTGTACTATGGTTTGGCAGCTCTGTAAGTGTTCTTCCTGCTCTTGCCCAACCATTAATTTAAAGGTGTTTGCAATCACCTTCCCATTTTTCTGGCTGATGCACTGTGACGTCCTTTTTCTTTTTTTTTTTGTGTTCCGATTAGTTTTTCTCTTGTCATGCTGTTGTCGACGCACAGGGTAAGAGGAACAGTCCATTTTAAGTACACATGTTTAAAGTGTGAGGTTTTATTGCACTGAAAGCAGTCAGGAAGAATATAATTGAGAAAGAAAAATGCAAATCAGTAACAGGCTTTGTATGGTACCTTGGGTAATCACAGTGTTATAGAAAACTACATAGATTTGATAAAACAGAAAAAGGGTGAAGTCAGGTGGAAAAGGCTTAAGTGTTAAAGCTGTGTCTTTCTTGAGAAGCTGTGCTTACCACACAGATTGACCTTGTTCTGCACCCTGACCTTAAAAAAACCTCTTGGGACCCCAATACTGAAGCTTGAGTGGATTAATTGTGAGAGCTTTGTTTCCCTGTTAAATTAGAGTGGATGGGGAGGGAGGTGAAGGGTGGATGTAGGGCAGCTCTATTCTCACCCCTCGGCCAATTTAGTTGCAATGGCTCGTAGGTGGTGACTGGCTGTATGAATGTTGGTGAAAAAGACCACCAGTTTCTCTCTAGTAATACAAAGTCTGTACATTATTTCCACAATGTGTTAGTGTTGCAGCTGTGGATTATTTTAGCAGTCTGCTTTATTTGCAGTTGTTTCTTAAAAGCATCATATTTCTTACAATTACATTCCAGGATGAATGTCACCTGACGGACGAGCGCTAATCTCAACTAGCAATCACATTGATTTAAGTTAAATGCTAACGTTATCCTGTGTTGGTTCCGCTCCGTGGACTGAGTGCATAACTGTAGACTGGATGCTTTCTGCTGAGATGCTGAGGCCTTGACGTCATGCTTCTGTAGTAAGCTAGTTCCATTTTACAATAGACACGCTATAAAGTAGAGTTTTGTTTCAGCTTGAAACTATCCCAAATTTTGGACACTCTTTGTCGTTTTCTCTGGCCTGTCTCTTCTTGCCCATCGCTATTTTCTCCATTTTGCAATCCGCGCCACCGCCGTAACAGCACCTGTACACGGTCCGTAGGCGTGTTGCGTGACGGTAGAATTATTTGAGTTACTTGAGGAATCGTTTCAGCCCTAGTCCAAAGACCTGGTGTCACTTCTAGACAACGTCAACTGGACCACCCATGCTGCAAGTAAGATAAGGGCAATTTGAAAATGTTTCAGAAAGCAGGTGTTTGCACGCATGTATAGTGTTAGTGAGCGGTTCAGTATTGAGGGTGAGTGAGTGAAAGGGTAAGTGAGCGAGAGCCTCCTTGTCCAGGGCCTTTCGGTAATGAGGCTCCAGGGAGATAAATCCTTATGAGACCTGACAGGGTGCCACATTCTTAGGCTGAGAGTCCTAGCAGCCCCCCTCCCCTGAGCTCTGCTCTCTAGGTGACTGCTTTATAGACTTCTGATGTTGTTCCCAGACCAAGCCTTATGCCCATTACAGTTCACTTGTCTGCCTTTTTACAACAGCTCCATGCGTTTGACTTGAGCCTTCGTTTCTTTTGGCTGTCATATTTGCATAAGCCCTCGCAGACAGCTCAATACCCTAATGTGTGTTTTTTTTTTTCTGTCTACAAATACCGGCATCATATTTTTAATGGGCATATGATTAACAGTATATTATTGCTGTTGTGTTGATGGGCTGATCACGCCCATGGTTCTATCAGGGCCAAGCCATGCTATCAAGGCTCTTATAAAAAAATATGTTACAAGCTGTTGAATTGTTTTTTCGCTCTTTTAGAAATTGACTCTCGAGCCACCAAGTCAGACTAGACAGCAATTTGGTTAACTGTTTATGTCAGTAAAATTTAAAGTGTTGTTTTGAAGTCAGCCTCCTGCTCTCCTTGGCAGGCTGGAAGCTGTCTGTGTGCTAGTATTTCCACAGCCATTCCTAAAATGGAGAGGGAGGGTGGGGGGTAAGAGGATGGTATATTGGCTTGCACCGCTGAAGGCTGAGGCCCACTCTACTCTGTGCCGAAGACGAAAGCAAAAGAGAGGGGAGAAGGAAAGCACGCTAGAGTGAGAGAGTGAGGTGACCGAGTTCATTCGCCGAGTTGGCAGTGAGCCACCGACTTGCCTGTGGCTGTCTGTAGCAGTGCCAGTGCATGTGTTTAGCCTCTTGTCTGGAAAGGCCCCATTCGCCTCAGAGTTTATGTCAAAGCTCTCTCATTGTGTTGGCCATCTCATCTTGATTCAGGTCTTTTGTCCTCTGCAGATCTTGTGACTGCCTTCAGACTTGTTTTCGTCCTTCTCAGGGGAATCTCTCTGGTCTGGACAGTCATCAAAGAGAGGCTTCCAAGGAGAATGGCTTATCTCACCCTCTCTTTGTCTTGCTGGCCTCTTTCTGCACTTTGTTGAGCATATTTGCATGCTATGTCAATATCATGAGTTTTTCCTCATCTAGTATTTCGCCAGCGGTGAGTTCAACTCAAGGATTTTAGCACTTCCCTTTGTGTGGTTTGTTTATCCAGGTCTGTCTCACCAAAAGACGAGTGGGCACCAGTTTCTTGAAAATATTTCAAGCCACAGTTTAGACTACTTGACACAAAGGCAAGGTCTCTAGCTGGTGTGAGAATTTCAGCAGTGTTTTCCTATCTCGTGGCCTCGCTGAGCCCATTTACAGAGGTCCTCTGTTCCTTAAAGCCTGAGCCATGTTCAGCCTCTCGAAGAGCCCTTTGCATAACTGAAATCAAGTGACACTTTGTGTCTGACAGTGGGACAGGAAGGAAGGGTAGATAGTGCTCCTCTTTGTACTGCAATAAAGAGTCAGACAACGGAGACTGGCACTCCACTATTGGTTATATGCCAACGATGTAGGCAACTGGTGGTGTTAATGTTCATATTGCTGTAAAAAGTGCTTGTTTGGTTACTGGTTGCAAATGTCATTACTCAAATCCTGTCCAGCTTGGGACTTTTCAACAGACCACTATGAGGAACTATGGCCACCAGCAAAGGTAGCAGACCTGGCATTAGTACTAGTGAGCTAGTATCAGTTTATAGACTACCAGTGGCTGTGATTTAGACCAAGTGTTCATTTTTGTTAGTTTTCAATTAAAAGTGTTACATTTAGGTGTAAAATTATTTTGAAAATGAATTGTATTTTTCCACCAATAACATGGCTCATTATGTCTCAAAATATTTCATTACTTATGGACAAGGTGCATGACATTTATGTTAACACAACCTTTTGTGGCAGGATATTCCAAACCTTTGAATGACAGTGTACGTAAGTCCTACATAGCACCTTTGACAGGTCTTTTCTTTGGATTGAGTGTTATCAAAAAAAGGAAGAAATCGCGTTGATCTTGTAGCAAGATCAGTCGCCTATATAAAATGAGCTTTCGGTAGTTATCCTATTAATGATTAACGTATCAAATAAATCATGTAAAAGATACAGATTGAATATATATTCACATTTTTAATTTTCTTAACATTCCTTGTTATGGTTATTACTTTCATCTTTATAATCTTTATTTAAAAAAACAAAAAGTGAACAATTACATTTAGTGTCAAATTTCATTTATTGTGTAGACTTTTTTGGGGGAGTTTGTCTCTGTGGTGGTGGCTTTCCCTTTCAGTTAACAAAATTGCAGTGCACCTAGAGCACTTTGCTATCTGGTCAAGATTTCGATCAGTGCCATGTTGATAGCCTATATTTCTGCCACTGTGCCTGTTGTGTGGCTTGCACAGCACTGAAACATGAGCTATGAGAGAGAGAGAGGCATCATTAGTCAGAGGTTATAGAAATGGCTGGAGTCCTAATTTCTTTGTTGGCAGGAGTCACAGGGATACATGTCACAAGCACTAGTCCACCTACTACTACTACTACTACTACTACTACTACTACTACTACTACTACTACTACTACTGTCACAGGAGTGTCTGGGAATGGTGCTGTAACAAGCTGACCAGAGCTGAACGTTGTCTCAACATTGAATTTTTGTTGAACTAGACCTTACAATTCTCCAAATCCATTTCCATTGATGGTTTAAAACTATTTTCATAGGTCCACCTTGTTCCTCCTCAGCATTGTCTCCAATTGTAACAGTTGGGTTTTGTCGGTGTGTGCTGTGATCTTCATGGTAACTTTAATAGACTATGGCCCATTCTTCTTGCCTCTTTATTTTCTTTCTTATTTCGCTATCTATATGCAGAATAAGCCTCTCTTCCTTTAGCTTTTACAGAGAGGGTAATTGGAAGTGTGTTACAGTTGACTGTGTGCCTGTTTTTACTTACATCATCACTCTTGGCAGTGTTTCCCATACATAGGTTCTACTTGGGTGCCTTCATATTTTTTTTTTCAATCAACGATGTAATTTAATATAGCACACAGACTAGCAGCCTCCAGTCCCTCCCCCTTGTGAACTTGAGCGCCGCGGCCAGGCTCAGAACCAGGCTTAAGTCTTACGTTAGAGACACGTTAGTAGTAGCAAATATCCTCTATAGTAGAACGCTGCTTGTGATGTTGTTGTTGCTTCCCTTGGGATTAACTGTACTGATAAACCGTAAAAACGCAGTGGCCACACTGCTGTGAAAGCTCCCCAAATGTCATTTACACAGTCTGGTTGTTCACCCTCTCTGCGGCAGTGTTTTCTTCTTAAAGAGATGGTTCGGAGTAATTTCACCCTAGGGTCCTTTGCACCGTGACCCCGGTGTTGCTGAAAAAGTTTTTTGGTATATCGAAGACGCCCAGTTCCAGGAATGCACTGATATTTTGTTGGTAGTACCAGTTTGTAACAATTATTAGTTAACACTAAATTGTAAACACTTCGGAAAAAAAATAATTAAAAACTTTGGATATACCAAAAAACTTTTTCAGCAACACCGGGTGATCGCGCGAGATCCCGCACAGAGCAAGACATCTATTGCCGGGAAGGGACTACCGGTAAAGTAGTGAAGAAGGAGCAAGAAACGAGAGAACAGCAGAAGAGATCAACAAAATGGCAGAGTTTGAGGTTAGCATCGAACGCGATGATGAGTGTATCAATTTCGAAGGTTGCCCGTACCTATTCGAGCCTGAATGCCCAATGTTCGTTCCATCCCTTTTAAGCTGTATTTCGATTTAACTGGAGCTAACCGCTAATCGTTGCTAACCGAGCCTTCAGTTAACGTTCTCTTCATCTGTATCGTCTTCTAGTCTGGTTTGTTCAATATGTTGTTATTTCTTTATAAATGATCTTGTTATGTAGTCATTTAGTTCAGTAAATAGTTTATAAACCTTTGTTTGACTAGTTTATGACTGAGCCCAGCCATTACGTGCTGCCTGATGCCGTGCCGTCGCATCCCGCGCCACCCACCACCAAGTTAATTCTTGAACCTGTGGGAAACACTGCTTGGTCAAAGGTGACACACTTCTTGTATATGCCATCATCTACGATCTAGTTTGCATAACGTCATCCTGAGTCAAAATCTAGTGCCTGACTCTATCTCCATCTGTCATTGAGTTATTTATGTTGCCTGTAAAGCCCCATTAAATATTAAAGAGTATTTTTGGTTTACGGGCAAGCTGCTTGACTTGGCTGGTCTCTGTCTGTGAGTCCTCAGTGTGAGGACAGTGGGCCATTCAGTAAGCAGTGAAGGAGGGCTTCAGTCTAGCAGGTGCACGGACTCTCACTCCTTTACTAGGAGCAACGGAGGGGGGAGCAGCTGTGGTAGGGAGGTGATGACATTCTGATATCCGGAGCAGACAGAGACACACTTTCATCTGTAGCTACTCTGGAGGTGCTAGCCATACAACATCAAAATTGTTTCCGAGTCACGGTCACAGTCACGCATGTTGCATAATGTTTTATGCATTGTTCTTTGCAGGTATTAAAGTCTCCAAGGCAATTCCACTGGGGTTGCTTAACTACAAAACATGTTTTATGACCTATGTTTTTTTTTTTTCTCTCTGCAGGTTGCTGGCTAACAGAAACGGCCAATAATGCACAGCATCTGCTCTGCAGCCACACCCACTTCCTGCCTGTAGAGGAAGCGGCTGTGCCAGCATGTCCTCTCATCCCCAGTCTGTGCCGCCGGGCCGGAGGACTGTGGACACACGGCACCTGCCAAACCCTGCCAGTCTACCCCTGCAGCTGCAACGGGCACACACGGTAAGGGGCCTGGCACACAATGCATTTAACGGCACCACCTGTAGTGCCTCAACTTCTTTTTAGGTAAAACCCTTTGAGAGATTTTACTGGAGTTGTAGCTCTGGCTTTCCCTGCTTGAATATTTACTAAATGGGGCATTACTCTGAACCGCTGGAAAGGGCCTGACCCCAGGGGCCCCCACTGGTGTTTTTTCAAACAGACTTATGCCCAAATTGCAATGTTGTGCACACAGAGCTGTTCCCTCATTAGATGTTTGAGTTGACAGTTCATGTTGTCATAATGGAATCACATTAAGGCTTTCCCCATTATTTCCACCAAAATCTCCTAATTATCAAGCTTGTTCTTCTACGTATCAGGGACAGAGCTGTCTTTGCTTCAAAGAAGAGGCCCCTAGCTGATGTAGAAGTTCATTCAGTGACCTCCAGTGTTTGCAAGGCCTTTTTTGTTCTCGCGTGGCGGGAGAACCCCTCAGGATCTCCACAGCTGCACCTGTAGTTAATCCCACCACTCCTTCTTCTCATCACATTCAGGATGAGATGAGGGTTGACGGGGTGTGTCCCACAATCCCTGACTTGCAGAGGGGCTAGTTTACAGTAGCTGCATGGGTTACCCCATGTGTGTAAGAAACAAATGGAAGGCGAGGGAGAAATGAGAGCTGGAGAGAAAAGGACAGGCCACTACAGAAGAAACCAGGCAGGGGATGGAAAGAAATGTTAAAATGTTTTTATTGACTTGCGTCATTCTCGTGGAGAAGGGATAAATTGTTCCACACTGTCAACTTGTTGTTGTTTATTTTCCAGGAAGTGGGACTGGTTGACTACCACTCTCATCATGCCAGGGACTACAGCTCCCACCTGAACCAGCCTCATCGCCGCCGGCCCTCCTTACTTTCGGAGTTTCAGCCTGGGAATGAGAGGTAAGTGCACCATGCTCATATTTAAGGTATATTCCCCCACATGCAACATATTGCCATTGTTTTGGATGGTAGGGTGTTTAGATTGCTAATGCTTTTAATTACATTGTCGTTTTTTCCATTACCTACCAGTGTTTCCCTAGGTTTGTGGAAGACATAAGTCCACGTATTTGGTGGGGGGTTTAGGGGTCCTCCCTCAAGAAAACATTACGTTTTTAAATAAAAGAAAAACATTTTACATAATTTTGGACCATTATTATTACCATATATTAGTCTAAAACATTGGAAAAGCTAGAGCAGATCATTGATAAATAACACTTAAAAACCTTAAAGACCAAAATTACTAAATAAGTCCACTGGGGACCAACTAAAATCATTAGATCTGAGTCACTTAATCATGTCATTTAGTTAGATTTGATGCTCACACTGATTTTGCATTCCTTTGGCTTAGGTGCTACCCAAAACGGCTTTTGGTGATGCGCCTAAGCCCTATAATGGTAGGAAAAACCCTGCCTACTGTACTGGGTGCTGATTGTTATACTGTATCGTTTATTTGTGTAGTATTATTTACAGTACAAATCAAGCCTCGGAGCTTGTTGAAAGAAAAATTGAAAGTTGCACAAAAATAACTACATGAAAATATTCCAGCCATTCAGTTGCTTGAACTTTATCTGAAAAATTGCACCATCATTTCATTGTTAATCTTATTTAACATCCTCCTGATGGTGATTATAGATGACGTGACATTTTTAGTTTCATAGCTTTTCACAGTCAGTCAATGTTAGAACCATATACCGTTCACATAGAAGTGGTAGTGCTGCTCCTTTAATGTATTTGTCCTTCCTTTTTAAGTCTTGACGACTGAGGGACAAAGCATGCTCAATGGAAGCGTCATGCAGGCTGCATTTTTATGCGGTATTATTCTACTAAAGCCCCTGCCTCTGTTAACCATCCCCAAGTGTAATCCTCATGTAATTGGCATCCGCAAGCCATTCCTCTGTTATGTTGTGTTAAACAGCTCTGCGGAGCAATGGAGCTTACAGAGTTTTGCCATCTTCAATAGACCAACAGTAAGTCAGGCAAAGCATTGTATGTATATTACTTTCCCTCGGGAGACTAAAGTCTTGTACCTACCAAAGTTGTTTATTATTTATATAGCCATGCTTTTTTGAGGATGAGTCTTGATGAGTACCTTTGAATAATTTATGTGCGTGCCATGAATTTTGCATGATGCACAGAGGATAAGTCACAAGATTTTTTTTCTCCTCAGTTGATTGCCATGGCAGATTTTCCTGCATATGTTAAAACGTGCAAGAGAACAAAATTAATTTTTTAAGGTGTTGATTTTCCTAGAAATCGGCTGGCAGATATTTGTTACATGTACAGAATGTCGGGTGTGGAATGGGGGCTGTCTTTATAAATATGTCAAATAATTTGGGTACCCCGAGCCTCTGGAACGAAATGGAGTTTCGGCAGTAGACGGCAGATGGTAGAATGACTGTCACAGTGTGTGGCCGTTGCATGTTGAGACGGCGCCTTTAAGTATCAATCAGATGGGATTATAGTCTTCAATGTAAAGGCCAGAGCTGTGTGTTGGTCCTGTTTAACAGTTAGCATAGCCTAGCCCACAATGTGGGAACAGTGGGTCATGGGTTGATACAGAAATAAACACCATACTGTTCAGCTGCTACCCACCAGCTCCTGATTTGCAGACACCCTTCATTCAATCACTGATGCTTTGGCAGTCACTCTGTACATGAGAATGTAGGCACTAACATGGCCTTAGAAACTGTTATTTTCTTTAAGAATGGCTTTATCTCCTTCTCAGTATGATAGATCTATCTATCCATCGTCTCCTCTTAAATTGTCTTGGAGTGAAGACAAAGTGAAAATGTGCTATTTAGTTAATGCTCCAAATGTACCCTAATTACAGGTCAGAAAACCACAACAGTATAATCATTGGTGAGCCACTGTGCTAGTTGTTTGTTTCATCCTCCTCTTTACTCCAGGCAATATCTCAGTCACTCCGCCTCTTGCCATCTGTCTGAGATCACCCAGGCTACTTGAGAAAGGGAGTGAATACATTTTATAGCAAGCATAACAAGACAGAGAAACCACTTCACAGGGTTTCTTTTCTGCCCACAACAGAGTAGAGTGCAAACAAATCTGCTGCAATAATGCAAAATGAGTTTGATTATGGGCTGTGAATGTGATTATTCTTGTCATTTATCTGTGAACTTTGAGTAATGTAGTAAATGGGTGTTAAGTAGTATACAGAGGCTTTTGTTCAGATCTTAGTATGTGGATGTGTGCATAGTTACGGTGGTGTCTTTTCAAATATTTGCACAAATGGTCCACTGTACTTAATTATTATGTCATGTTACTATGACTGGGGATTTTAGTAACCCTTTTACGTCTTTACTGAAATAGCTATATGCGTTTTGTAATTGTTTCAAAAGTAAACCCTTTGAATTCTGATAAGGAGTGCAAAGCAATAATGCTGAATTACTCAAAAGTGAATTATGATCCATCTCGGAAGCGATTGCTTTTCCCATCCCTACCCATTTTTAGAAAATAGCTTTGATTTATTCCAGTATCCAGCATTTAGCGGTTGTAAATGACCCTGTCGCCCACTGCTTTGGCCATTGAGTAATGTGCTTTTTGTTCAGCAATATGAAGAGAAAAGTTTTTGGACTCCACCCAATGTCCCTCTTCTGTCCACTTACTCATTTACTCCTTTTCATTCATCCCAGCTGTAGTGCAATTAGCCTGGCTTCCCCCTCTGTTAACCATCCCGGTGCCGTGCACAGCTGTGGAGCTAACCAAGAGATTGGAACCCGAAAAAACGCCATAGTGCTTTACCAATAACAGGCTGCTATCAGCAAACATGATCTCTTGTTCCTGTTGTAATCGGGCCCAAACCAGTGAGAAAGTAAAGGCGGTTTGTGTGTTGTGTTTCCCCTGTCCATCTCCTCCCCACACACTGCACCCCCACCTCTACATGCATCTCTCTATCTCATCCTCCAGACAAATCCTCCCCAGGGAGCAGATTATTCTGCACGCTCACAAGAGGGAGAGGGAGAAAGAAAGAGGGGGAGGGAGGGGAAGAGAACGGTGGTGAGCTAGAGGTTGATGATGTGATTATGTAAGTGCCAACCCTCTATGGAGATGAGGAAGTGTGCGTCTGAATGAGTGAGAAAAATGTTTTCAGGGGGGAGTAGTCACATGCCATCTGGGTATTAATTTTGGCCCCTCTTTTTCCAGGTACTATTTAGGCCATCGCTCAAAACATCCACTATCCATTTCCTTCCTCAGTACCCCATGACATCTTTTAACATGCAGATTTAGCCCTGCATATTACATAAGTGACATGACATATCTCTTTTATATGAATCTCCGGTCTAGTCGGAGTATGGTCTCGATTGTTACACAATCCCACCAGCACCCCACTAGGCAGGGACAGGCTCCATGCTCTTTGGCACATAAAGAAACCACACACTAGGCCATTGTGGGCCTCGACCAGCAATTATGGTTGTGTTTTCCCTCTTCTTTTCAGAAGCCACTTCCATTTTGACACTGGCAGCAAAGTCACTGACATTCTGGCATCTGCCCCCAGGGCAGACTTGAGAAAACTGTTCCCTCAGAAAGAACAGAGAGCCATTTACAAGTGGGCTAATGAAAAAAAATCTAAATCTAAGTAGGTAGTGCAGTTAACATTCAGTCATTTGATTACAGACCAAGGGTCCTTTTTACTGGTGCACGTTTGCACGTTGCTGTCCATCCCCACCAATGATGAACACATGCAGAATGTGGTTTATACTAGCACCGCACATGCAGCAGATCATGACCGGATCGCATTACAGTATGGTGCGCCCCCCCTCTCTGGTGGCTGTTGTAATTGTTAGCATTCCCGGCCATCCAGATCAGTTCTAGTTTTGGGGTACTGTAAAGGGGGTGCCATAGCTCTATTGCAAGTCTAAACAAAGCACTTGTTTGGCTTTGTGTGTGTAGCCATTGACTGCCTAGCAATACCTGCAAAACCTCACACAAGAGCCGCTCTACCATATACTGCTAGATTTAAAACCATTAGATACTAGTGTTACAGTGAGTCACCATTTCCAATGTCCTTGCTTCCCTTTCTTTCCACTTTCCACTACCAAGTGCCCCATTACATGTTCCTATTTTGCAGAAAATGGTCTTCAGTGATTACTTTATGATGATTCTGTTTGAATCAAATCAAGCCAGCTGGCGTGTGTGTGCCTTGAACACAACAGTAAAAATTTAGGTTAGCCTGATCTCCGGTCATCTTGTGCTTTTGTACAAATGTGTCTTTGTGTGGTTACATGTAGCCTGTATTGATGGGATTTGATTTTGCCATCATGTTCAAAACCTGCATCATGCCTGGTCTCTCGCTCAAAAGATCAATATTGCCTCAATATTATTGATGTCTTCACATCTCAGATGATTCAGTTTGACCCGTAACACGTAACACCTGTATTTTAACAGTTTTTTTTCTTTTGTCCATTGATTTCATTGGTCTCGCTCCTTTTGCGGCAGCTATTAACTGAGCATGCTTTGAAAGTATATTTTCTAATACGGAGGTCTGCATCTACAGTAATAGTCAAACTTCACACATTTTCCCTGTCTTCCGTTCGTTCTTCTTTGGGAGTAGTCCCTCCCTCCTAAATTATCAACTTTGATCGAAGTTGTAAGTCTCTGCTAACTTTGGTACGTTAACATGCTTGTTAGCATGTAACTACACATGATAACTCATGGATTTTAAAGTGCAGATATTTAGCATGACACCAATATATCAAGGAAAAAAACGTTCTTTGAGTTTTTTTGTTTTTTTTTACCTGTCTTTCATCAGCTGTTAACATTAAAAACTCATCTCAAGCCCAGTGTTGGGAAGGATACTTTCAAAACGTATTCCGTTACAGAATACATGCCTAAAAATGTAATTTGTAACGTATTCCGTTACGGTACTCAATCTGAGTAACGTATTCTGAATACTTGGATTACTTCCACGTTGAATTGCATTTTATAAGTGTAGGAATGCGGCCATCACATACAGCTTACTAAACAGGCCTATTCTGGTGTGTTCTTCTGTTCCAACTGGCTGAATGTGTACGTGAACAAGCAGATACATTTTTGTATTTGTAGTCCCGAACTGCATACTACAGAAATCTAAGAAGTCTAAGCTACCACGAGCTAATTTTAGCTAACGTTAGCTAGCATGTCAAATGGGGCTAGTCAGTCTTTCAACGGCTCTAGGGCTAGTAAATCAGCACGTAGGAGAATGTAAAGTCACACGTCAACTATAAAATAGCAAGGTGACCAGTAAAACTACAGCAGACGACTACCCTTGGCTAATAAAAAAAACAACTTACTTTAAGATGCTTCTTCAGGTTGGAGGTGGAGTAATTTGGACGCTGAAAGGAGGTTGTTTGCTGGCAAGCAGAGGTTGCACTGCACAGTTATATTTCGTTCTCCCTGTTCTTTCTTTAATGTGAAATGCTGTTTGAATTTCCAAGATAGAAACGCATTCCTGCCCTGGCTCTGTTGTTCCGGTTCCGGCTCCATCTCTACCTCTATCAGGGATCACGCAAAAAGCTCATTTTTCATTTTCATATTGGGGCTTCTGGGAAATGCATGGAGTTGCCTTAATTTATTTAGATAGTAAATAAACTCGTGAAACAGATGTAATCCATTGATTTCAACAATATAACTGTATTCTAAATACCAACTATTTAAATTGTAACTGTAACGGAATACAGTTACTCATAATTTGTATTCGGAATATGTAATGCCGGTCAGCCCAGTCTATTTATTGGTCTGACTCTAATCGCAAAGGAGGGGCAGCTAACTTGCATAGATCCATTCAGATAGACCGTAGAGTATTCCGTTACTCCCCAACACTGCTCAAGCCCTATATCAACAACTGTTGCCTGTAGCTTACTCTTTATCTAAGTGTTTAAGTCGCTTTCCATATTTTTCTCTAATCTGCTACATTTGTATTTTGCAGAGGACAAGAGCAACATATTCGCTATGAGCACATGTACCTGCCAGAGGCCAGCAGCCAATCAGAGGTGGAGTATGCAGAGATCAAACGGCCTCGTTTAGAGATGGGACCAGAGTCTATGATGAGGCCTTCATCCCACCGGCCACAATTGCCTATGGGAGGGTCTGAGGATATGGGAAAGGTCAGTCGTCACTATGAATTACAGTATGTCATATTTACAGTTTGGAGGGATTATAGCTAGATGGTCAACAAGTAAATTAAACATAATCCGTACTTGACCTGGCTACGAATGACAGCCAATGAAGTATAACGTGTATATATACTTAAGGTGATAATAGTTAGTTGTATTTTTCACATAGTATACAAAAACATACACTTGACATGCATACACATTTCATAAATGAGCTCCAAATCTTCTCAAAAGTGTTGTATTTCCCCTTCACTATATATGTAAGTATCTCCATAGCCAGACATTGCAACAACCCATCAACCCAACGTTGATTGCTCGGTCTATTAACATTTCCATGGCAGAGCAATTTTATGTAGTAGACAAAATATAGAATTAATACTTTTATGTACCAGTATCTTGGGAAATCACTGTTGGTGTCCTCAGAAGTTGGACATTTACAAGACGATTTTGAAAAATTATGATTCACAGTGCATATAAGGTGACAGCGATTTTACAACTTTATTCTTAAATCTTCTGTTTTTTTTATTAATCCTGCCAGCCTCCTTCAGAGCCAAGGGTTATATTAGACGTACCACACCAGAAGTAGTAGGAGATTCTGCATTGTAGGAGCTGGAGCTCTGAGCAGCAGTAGGAAGACTAAGGGAGTTGTGAAAAAGCAATTAATAAATAATAGAGCTGACCTAGATTTCAAAAGACTGAGGATGAAACTGTGTGAACTGCACATCAAACAGACTTGCTTGCAGTGTAGAGCTGCTGATGGGGACGTCTTCCTGACATTACACAGAGTGCTTCAAACTGCCAGGAGAGGCAGACAGCCGTGGAATGGTAAATGGATACACCAAGGCAATAACGGAGGGTAGAGGGGGGAAAAAAAAAACATTGACTTTTAAGCTAACAGGGAAATATTCAGGAATGGCAGTAATTCCCCTCAGAGCACAGAGGGCTGTAAACCCATTACATAAGTCACGTCAGATGCATTCACTGCACGGGGCAAGTGCACCAAATGATAATGGGGATGGAGGGAAAGATGCAAGTGAAAATAAGGCAAAGAGCAAGTGTAGAGCGGCACAGATGGAGGTGAAAAGGGAAAGGGAGGAGTAAGAGACAAAGACCAACAAGAAAAGAGGCAGTAGGCCAGTAGTGTCAGACAAAGCTGACGCTTGTATCATGATTCACATGGACTGAATCAGAGAAGGACAAAAGCAACATTTTGTTGCTGTACACCATTGTGCAATTTTCTTGATTTTGTGGTTAATAAAAGGAAATAAGATCAGATTAGAATGAGGGACTTTTTTTTACACGGGTGCTCTCAAACATTTTCCATGCATGTCACACTTGCCTTATATGGCTCAAAGAGTAAGCAGTGTTGTCTGTGGAAATCCACATGTGACAAAGTTGACTAGTACCCCATTCAGACAGTGATTCTGGTCAAACCTCTGTTGGCGGTCTATCTGAATGGATCTATGCAAGTTAGCTGCCCCTCCTTCGCGATTAGAGTCAGACCAATAAATAGACTGGGCTGTCATTACCAGTATTAGCTTATCGCAGATTAATTGGTTTTGGCGTAAGGGCCCCATTCTCCCCTAAAAGTCGATGAATCGAGTCATGGCCACGAAGACCCTGAGTTAACTTGAGATCTGTTTGAATCACTGGACTTTTTTGCTGTGTCGTTGTACACAAAGCAATGCAAGAGCAACAGCAGGGCCGGCTGTAAACTTTACAAACCAAGTCTCAAACCACAAAACTAACTGCGATGGAGGTGGAAAAGGGTAATGAAAAAGGGAGGTCAGCACAAGGCCGGGGAGCGCGACTCTTGTCTCTCAGCTCCAGTGCTGACTATCGATGAATTTGGCTAAACTACTTTTAAACCAGACGCAGGTACGGCCTCCTCTCCTACCATCCAGTGTGACTGAAAGCACTGCCAGCAGCCTAGCAGGAGGAACGCTCTGTGCTACAGGATTTTATAACTAAACTATGACTTTTACTTTCTCTGACTGTCTGGAAATTGGATCTTATCACATCACAGATGATGAACAAAGACATTGGAACGTGGTTCTCGTAATACTAATGTAGGTAGATATAGAAATTTGATGATGGGCGACTGCTCTGCAGGTCCGCTGAACTGACCCTAACTGGGCAGGGGAGTGAATAATACATTGCGAATGTATTTTTAGGTAAGGTGTATTGAAGAAAAGACATCAGCAATGTCCTGTTTTTAATTTTGCAAATGCAAACAACATCTATGGTTTAAAAAAAAACATTAACCATAAGCACATAAATGAATATACCAAAGGCGATTCTTTTTAGTCTACACTGCAGACTAAAGTATCTGCTAACATTGACAACCACAGATTACATGCGACAGCTATCTTAAATGAATTGGTTATATTTTGTATTTTATAAATATTTTGACTGCTGTAGATAGAGCGCCCTGCAGAATGAGGGCCCTATCTTGCACCCGTCACAGCGCAAAGCCCGACGCAAGTGTCTTTGCTAGTTTAAGGCCGACACAGTTGTCAATTTCCCGTCCAGCGCCCACGTCGTTTAAATAGCAAATGCCCCTGCGCCCATCTGTGCGCCCATGGGCGTGCTCGTCTTACAGGGAGGTGTGTTCAGGTGCATTCGTGGCATATTGTGACATACAATGACATACAGTATGTTGCAGCACTTTACTAAGGCTTGAGCCACATTCTTGTAGATGAGGTTTTAATCTTAGTTGTTGCAAATGTAAATAAACTATTCTGTAAAAAATATGACATACTTAGTTTAATTGTGCAAAGAAACCATTATTATTTAAAAGACACTTTTTAAGAGTCACCTGACCAATTTGATTTCCCTTATTTTCTCTTTTTATCCGATTACTTCAATTATCTTCATAATAGTGGTTGCAGAATACTGAAAAACGTCAAAAAGTACGGGCTTATCTGCTAATGTTAGCTACCGACCGTTACCTTGAAACCATCCAGCAAATAGACGGTACCGTAGGGTGATTTAACGTCACCGGTCATTTTACACACAGTTTAACAACAAAACAAAACGCACCCCCACTAACCTGGAAAACGGTTTTAAAACAGTAACGCGAATACAGCGTGTCGGAGGAATACAGCGTCTCCTGCTGCGGGGAGTCAAAGGCAGAGGGACCGTCACCGCAGCGTTCGCTAACGTTAGCTTCTTGTCTTATCTGGGGTCTGATAAACAGTAAATTCATCAACGTCAGTGTCCACAACACTATTTTCCAATAAACTGTAGCTGTCATAATTCACGGGACCCGCGTGAGTGCTGATTTCATGTCGCGGCTTTCGTCGCGGTTTGTCACTTTGCCTAAGATTGAGTGACAAGTAGTACTCGCCCTGTTGTTTATTTGGTTGCCATGACTTCGCGAGTGATGACGTCCTGTCACTGTTCCAGTTGCTCACCCTAAAGGGGAGAGAGAGCGGATGACCGTTTGCTTGAGTTCAGTAGAGCACACGGCTGTGCAGAGTCGTGTAATTCCGACTTTATGACTTTTCATAAACAGCTGAAGGAGCGGAGGTG